>NW_007249866.1:957524-1017893 GCF_000164805.1 Carlito syrichta
TTTTAATAACACTAGTTTTAACACTAGTAGAAGAACCAAAAACTCGAATGACTAAAATTCATCAAATCTTTTACAAATATGAACAGATGAACCTGAGGAAAAGGGGGCAAGGAATAGTTATTATCTAAAGAACAAAAACTAGTTTACAATGCTTATAGCAGAGAAACATAATTAATGATATAATTAACTATATTTCTAATTAATTAATAGATCTATCTAAGGGTATGATTCTACTTAGTTTCTCTTTTTTAATATGAGGTGGTTGAACTAGCTAATCTCTAAGATTATATGTGTTGATGGTAACTGCAGGTGTGTAAATAACACACACTCCTGTGGTTTCAGTCTTTTCCTTTCCTAATGAAGTCAAAGTTCACCAAAACTCTAATCAAGATGTAACTCCTTTTTGAAAATAAAAAGATTAACACACGTAGAAATTAATAGACCACTTTCACTAACGTATGCATCAGTGCACATTTGAACTTAGACAGCAACAGAACACTAGAAACCATTTACTAAGTCCTTACAATGTTTCAAGAAGAGTGCTATCCACTAGGTTTACAGCAATATGCAAGAAAACTAAACTTTGACTGCAAAGAATTTACAATGCAGTAGGGGAAGACAGGCAATGGATAAAGATGTACTAATAATATCAGGTATTCACAAATGCTCTATGTAAATACAATAGAGTAATGTCATAGAAAGTGAGCTGGGGAGTTGTTTAGTTTAGGGAACTTAGGAAAAACTTCTCTGGGAAGTCAACCTTTGAATTAACACCTGAGTGAAAGAGAAGGCAGCCATAACAGATCCCTGAATGAGCTTCCAAGCCTGTGGTAAAGGCTCCTGGAAAGAAACAAACTTGCCATGTTTGGGAGACAGAACAAAGACCAGAGTGCTAAGTAGCATGAACAAGGACAAAAGGCAAGAAAAATGAGGACTGACAGGCTGGGGATAGAGCATGAAGAGCCCTGTGAGGAGTTTGGGTATAAAGCCAAGTGTAACGCTAGTTCACTTTAGAACTTTAAACAGGGTATGATGTGTCATTTAATGCTTTAAGAAGATCACTTTAGCTGTTAGGTAGAAAATGGACTTCAATTGGGCAAGTGAAGCCTATTAGACATCCAGATGTGTGATAGAGAGTTCGATATATGATTCTGGAAGTTAAATGTCTGAGTGAAGTCTTATCTGTAGAAATCTGAGTCATATCAGCATATAACCAGCCTCAAGTTAGTGTGTGAAGTTCTAAAAGAGCTGAAGAGGCCGGGCTCGGTGGCTAGTGGCTCAGCCTGTAATCCCGCGCTTTGGGAGGTCGAGGTGGGTGAATTACCTGAGCCCACGGGTTCGAGACCCGCTTGGGCAACTTGGCAAGACCGCATCTCTACAATAAATCAAAAAAATTAGCCGGGCGTGGCAGCGCATGCCTGCAGTTCCAGCTACTTGGAAAGCTGAGGCGGAAGGATTGCCAGAGGTCGAGGTTGCGGTGGCCGGGAGCGGCCACTGCACTCCAGTCTGGGCGATTGAGTGAGACTCCAACTCAATAAATAAACAAACAAACAAATAAATAGATAAATAAAAGAGCTGAAGAAACTGCTTATTCTATCCTAGAGCAGGAGATGGCTAGAGGAAGTAGCCAATGAGATACAAGGAAAACCAAAATGCCACTCAGGGTATTCCAGAACCTAAGGAAGAAAAATTATTTCAAGAAGCAAGGAGTGAAGGCTGGGTGTGGTGACTCACATCTGTAATTCCAGAACTTTGGGAGGCCAAAGTGGGAGGATTACTTGAGTTCAGAAGTTGAAGACCAGCCTGGGCAACATAGCAAAACCCTATCTCTACAAAAAAAAAAAAAAAGGCAAGAAGTGGTCCACTCTATCAAACACTGCAGAAGTATTGAGAAAAGTAAAGACCATTTGCATAGATAAGTTTTAGATTGCATTGATGAAAGCATTATTCTTCACAAAAAAACTGATGAAATATGAATTACTATTTCTTGTTTTATAGATGATAAAACATAACCTTGGGGAAATTGCAATACCTAATAAACTTTCCATAATCTTGCTGACCTTAAAGACCATGTCTTTATCTGCTATATTACCAGCCTCCAGTCATTTTTAGAAAAAAGTCAAATTAAATAGTATTTGAATAGTATTATAAATCTAGCCTATGCATATTATAGATTTGAGTTTTTATTATTAATTGTGATATGTATTCATTGGGAATATATTCATTTGAAAAGTATTTGTCAATAAATATTGAATGTTTTAATCAATAACTTGAGACATATAAGGACAATAATGTAAATATCACAAGTCCCTATTGCGTGAAGGAAGATAAAGTGCTAAGCACCTGAAAAACATCATGTAAGGGTCTTAAGTATCTAAAGAAACTTTTAAGACATTTAAAATTAACAACTTTGGAAGGAGGTCTCCAAAAATACAAAATTCATTGTATTTCTTTGAAAAAGAAAAGGATTCTTTCTTTACCCCCTGATTGCTTTGTACATAGAGTAATACTGCTGAACTCTAAAGAATTCGTCTGGAAGAGCATCTTTAAAGTATTCGTTTTTATCCAACTGTTCACATATGTGTACTGAGCTGTAGGAGGTTTGCTCATGCCTCGTGCTCTCTTAGAATAAAAACGGAAATTTGTTCCACTTTTACATTTCCAGGCCTGTCTCTTTCCTAAAATCTCAAAAGCTAGTACACAACTAATAGAGTTGCAAAAACCGGATTTTTGCCTGAAATTTTTTTGACTGAATTTAAATGGATGGCATATTACTACTGATCTGAATATATGAGCCATTTTATGAGGATTGATGTATATTTAAGAATTAGAAAACTGAGAACGTTTCTGTGTATTTTCAAGTTAACTTAATCACATTGTAAAAATAAAAAATCTAAAAATAAGATTCACTACTTTGTAGGATTGTGAAAACATTTTCTGATTCAAATCTCACCCAAATTGATTCAAAATTAAAGAAAAAAAAATATGTATTAAAATTATGAGCCGGGCTTGGTGGCTCAGCCTGTAATCCCGCACTTTGGGAGGCTGAGGTGAGTAGATTGCCTGAGCCTGCGGCTTCGAGACCTGCCTGGGTAACTTGGTGAGACCTCATCTCTACAATAAATCAAAAAATTAGCTGAGCATGGTAGCACGCACCTGTAATTCCAGCTACTTGGAAGGCTGAGACGGAAGGATCACTGGAGCCCAGCAGGTCGAGGCTGCAGTGGCCAGGAGCGGCCACTGCACTCCAGTCTGGACAACAGAGTGAGATTCCAACTAAAAAAAAAATAAAAATTTTGAGGTATATTTTCAATGGTTTGTCATTTAACCACTTTCGAGTGAGGCTGTTAAATAAATCATCAGCGTCCTTATATCCTGGTTCAGAAGTTGATTCATCCATTCTTAAGAGTTATTCATTGGGTTGTATTAGTTTTAGATGGTGGTTGGCTAGGAACAAGGGATGCCGAGATCCTGCCCCTTCTTTTTTTCAGTAGCTTCCTGAAGAAGATGGTAAATGGAACACACAGAGTCAATTTATTTCTAATCATTATCATACTTGTGATGGACAATGGAGAGCACTCTTGTTCCCTGAGACTTACCTCCAACTTTATAGGGACTTCTCTCCTTTTGCTGAACCAAAGTCTCCACATTCACCTGCTGCTGGAGCTAAAGAGATGAGTGTGCCTTATCTCCCTGTGGAAAACAGGAAGAAAGCAGATGCCAGAATGGGCAGGGGCAGCTTAGCAGACAGGGTGACAGCTCTCTGTCAGCTTTCTGCATCCATTTCATGGAGGGGGTGTGACATGTGAGTGGCTCTTTCCCAGCAGTGATCTGGTTCCCTATTAAAGAGGGCCCAGTTAGAGGTCCTAAGTCAGATAGAGTTAGATGGGTAGTTCTCCCTTTCTACATTGTGGGAAGAAGACGATGGAAGAGGGGTTTTCCCTGACCACCTCACCCATGATTTCCCAGCAGTAAGGCTTCTGCCTCTGCTCAGTCTTTCTCCTCCAGCTACAGTGTCCATCCTCTACTCAACCTCTGTAAGTTCCATCTGTCCTTCAAAGACCTGGTTAGTGCCAAGAACCTCTAAGGTTAGTGCTGGCAGGAGAATTCTGCCTCTTGAAAGGCACCCACTTGGGATTCTCTCACTGTTACCAGATACCATCTCTCTTTACAGTTCTTTTCCTAGTGATGATTAAACTCTTCTTTTGACTACTACTAACTGGCTGACATTTTCACAAGCATTTTACCAAATATTAGGAGAAAATAAAATAGAAATGCTAAAAAGCAGTACACCTGTTTGCTCACAAAAAAATTAAAGTATCTTCTTTTGAGCACCAAAAAGTTGGCACAAATTTGCAGTCATCATATACCAAATCCCTTATTTCCCAGCTCTTTATCTATATCTTTATGGCTGGTGCCATCTTAACCCCAATAACCAATAAATGTTCTCTGAGTTATGTTAGCTTATATTAGGACTGAAACATTCAAATTCTTTTTTAGCTAGAACTCACCTGGGATAATCTCCAGGCATATGTATTCCACTGGTAATTGGCACCTGGAATGACTGTGTGGATCCCTGAGCCCTTAACTACATGCAGGAATTGTTCCCAGCAGAAGTCTAATAGTATGCTAGGATAACATATTAGTCAGGGCAGTCTAAGTTAGGTTATAATAACAAAGACCAAAATCTCTGTGTTTAACATATAAGAATTCAATTTAATCCTTCTTCAAAGGAGCTTCTATCCAAGAGCTAATCTTCAAAAATTCAGTTTTCTTCCATCTTACAACCCCACATTCTCAACACATGGTTTCCAGGAAGGAGGGCTATGAAGATTGTGCCCAAGGATTGCCCTGTTCTATCACAGAAGTGTCACATGTATGCAGATGCCACTATCTGTTAGCCAAAACTAGTCACATGGCTCAGCTGTAAGGGTTGCCAATGGGTAGTGGTGAGTATCAAATATCTCTGCTATAGACAGACGAGAAGTTCCAAACTCAAATCTTCTTTCAGAGGCCACGAAGGTAACATAAAGATGTGAGATGTCCTCAGATAGTGAAAAGCACATAGTTTTACTCCCTAATATGAATTCAGTCACTTTCGATAAGCATTTTTGTTGCCTTCATAGAATTCTCAGTTTAATGAACATCTCCAAAAGATGGGCAGGAAATTCTGGGCCAGGAATAACCTGTTAACACAGCCACCTTTCCCCATCCCCCAGATCTAACTTCAGCCTCACCACCTAAACTAAGTAGCTGCTGGTGTGGGGAGGAAGATAAGGCACCAGAGTAGGAGTCAGAAACCAAGGGAGCAAGGTGGTGTTCCTTGTGCACTGAGTCCTCTGTGAGTATTGGTCAAATAAAGCCCACATGAAGGATCTAAAAAGAGCAGTTCCTGGGAAGAGCTTGCCAATCTATTAGATGTGAAGTATCACCTTGTTGGCCATGTAATTTTATTTCCTAGTTTATTTTTTTTTAAATGTTTGCAAGATACTCTGATATATTCCTTTCCTGTGCCCCTTTCTTTGATGCCTGACTTTGTCTTGTTGTGTCTCACTGCCAAAACCAAAAATGAACATTAGGGAATTTTTTTCAGAAAAGCATATTCTCTTAGATTGTTGGTGAAGTGCACACTTTTGCAGACTTTGTGGCAAGTAATCAGACAAAGACTATTAAAATTAAAAATACAAATGCCCTTTCACCCAGCAGGCCTACTCGCAGGAATCTATCACAAAGGAATTAAAGTACCAGAATGTAAATACATTTGGAAAGAGCTATTTTAAATTTAAGTTTTCAGAGTTGCAAAGAACTAGAAACCAAATGAATGTTTTATAGTGAGATTTATTATCACTAAACAAAATATGGAATAGTGTACAGCCCTAAAAAAGGTGCATTGGAGCTGCCTCAGTTGACCTGTGAGGATTTCCACAAGATATTGATTAAGAAGAAAAGTAAGGAAAGTGTGTGTTTTCTTGTGTCATTTTTGGAAAGCCAAGACCAAAAATCCTACAAGCATATATTGCTAGTGCAACATAAGGAGGGTTAATCTTTATATATAAAAGTTCATTCCCATGTATATGTACTTTACAGCCAAGAATGCCTCTTTCCAATATTTTTGAACCAAAGCACATTATTGATGGAATGACAGTATTAAAGATCACTCTTTGCGTTCACATATCGGACACTATGATAGACACTTCATAGCTTAAACTTTCACAATAATCCTTCAAGGTAAAAATTATTTTCCACATTTAACAAGAAAATCCAGGGCTTAGAGAGGTTAAGTAGCTTGTCCAAAACCATGAGACAGAATTGAGAATTGAAGAAATTTACATTCTCTGCTATGTACGAAGTCTCTGCACATACACAGGGGCTCACATCTGCAATCTCAGCACTTTGGGAGAAGGATCATTTAAGCCAAGGAGTTCAAAACCAGCTTGGGCAACATAGTGAGACTTTATCTCTATTTTTAAAAAAAATCAGGTAGGCATGGTGGCATACATCTATAGTCTCAGCTACTCGGGAGGCTGAGATAAGAAGATCACTTGAGTACAAGAGTTCAACACCAGCCTGGGCAACATTGTGAGACTACGTCTTTACAAAATATTTTTTAAAAATTAACCAAGTGTGGTGGCACTTACCTGTGGCTGCAGCCACTCAGGAGGCTGAGAAGGGAGGAGCACTTAAGTCTAGAAGGTTGAGTCTACCGTGAGCTGGGATTGCACCATTGCACTCCAGCCTGGGCAATAGAGTGAGACTCTCTCTGAAAAAAAAAAAAAAGTCTCATGCATAAACTTGTACCTTGATATTAAGTAATTAGGTAGCCCTGAGATCTATCTCTAAGACATATATAAATAAATAGGAAAATAATTTTTTTAAAAGTCATTTAAAACTTAGAGTCTGGAATCAGACAGATGTAAAATCAAATTCTAGCACCATTCCAAAATAACTGTATTACTTTGGCAAAGTCATTTAATTGCTAAAGCCTCAGTTTTCCTATTTGTAAAATGGTAGTTTTGAAATTTACTTTTCTGCTTCATAGGGTTATGGAGATAATTAACTGAGATAGAAAGATATATATTTCAGTACAGGACTCTGAATCTACACAATCAATAAATGCTAAATATTATGTTTATTATTATTTTGACCAAAATACAGCGATTTTATTAGTCATATCTGATTAAAATACTTTTATTATCAATATAACTAATGTTAAGATCTTTCATTTCTAACAATTATGTGATATTCAGAAAAAGTTAATATTATTCTTAGTTTTACCCCATCTTGATGTTAATACACTTTATTCTACCTTTTTATTCCTTTTATCATATTTTAAGAAACATTCTTCTCTCATTTCTCTGTTCTTCTAGAGCTCCTAGAAAATATTTTGATTGCTTTCTGATGTTGATCTAGTCTTAGATTCACCATTTACCTGTTGCTGAATAGGTAGGGTTATTTCAATAATTCATCTTTATAAAAAATGCTTCAATGAATTTTTACTCTTCATATTATTTTCCATAGGAATATTCCTAAAATTGGGTCAAGCAATATAAACTCTTTCAAACCTCTTGAATATACTGTCAAAATGTTTTCCAGGAGAAGCGAGAGTGGCACTTCTAAAGCAATGAACCAGCGTGGCTGGTTCACTGAGTTACTGCCAGTATTACCTTAGAAGTAAAAAGTGTTTTTAACTTGATAGGTGAAAAAGGGCATCTTGTTCTATTAAGCTGTATTTTCTCAATATTAGTAAGGCTAGCTTACTTATTTGAAATTTTGATGATTTATGAAATTTTGAATATATTTATGAATTATCTAGTCAAGATTTTTTGCACTTTTCTATGTTTGTATTTTGAGAATTCTAAGAGTATTTTTCATACTGTACATTTTTTTAACAGGTTGGTATTTTAAAAGCAGGCTATATGTAACATCGTGCTAGCTGAACAAAAAACTTAAATAAATAAAAATTAGATGTATATACATCTAGAAACATAAATTCAGCAAACATTTATTGGGTGTTTAGTACAAGAAAGGCAACATTCACGGCACGTTCTGTGTAAAATATTTACTGCTCTCAAGAAGGATGGGATCTAGTTGAAGATCAAAACATAAAATGAAAAGACACAATATGGAAAATGCTAAATGAATGGTCAGGTAATTAAGGTCTCTGACAGAGGAGGGAGTGATCACTGTAAGTTTGTATGGCCAGGTATGTCCTACTATATAGGTGGAACTTGGGTGGTTTTAAATGAAAGGAAGAAACAAGAGTAAAGCAAATAAAAGAATGTGTCATTTTGAGGACATCATAAGAAAGAAGAGAAGATATCCATATTCCTTTTTTCAGCAACTATGAATAGACCACCCCTGTAGTAGAGGAGTCTTTCTAAAGAGTTTGAATTTTAATAAGCTTTCATCATAGCTGCGAATATGAAACCTGGTTTTCTTGCTAACACAGTATCAGCTATCATAAAGTTTGTCAGAAGAATGTTAAAAACAAAACCCATTTTATTGTTTCACTGCTCTTTAGATCTTATTCTCTGATGAAAGAGCTCCTGTCAATTTCAATGGGACGACATTTGGGGTCCAAATGTAAAGCTGACTTCTATCACCATATCGGATGGTAATTGTATCAGTTTGTTTTCAGCTGCAAAGAGAAGACAGTCAGCCATAGCGAGGCTTGAATAAGCAGGGGCAAACTTTTCTCACAGGACAAAAGCCTGGAGGTAGAAGGCCGTTGGCAGTGGTTCAGAGACCATGCTGTGCTTGTCACCTTACTGTCACACGTTTGCTGTTGTAGCTCCCAGCATCATGATCTTTTTTGAGAAAGGAGGAAGAGAGACAGCATGATTCCAGTCACGTATTTCCTTTGTGTAAAGAAAGCAAAAACTTTTTAGAATAAAGACTAACAACAGAATTTCACTTATTTCTAATTAACCAGAACTGTATCTAACACACAACTTTCTTTAGATACAAGGGAAGCCAGGAAAGCAAGTAGTTTAGTGAAATGCACACACAGAACAAGTGCTAGGGGGTGTTGAGAATTGATGTTAAAATAGTCAATCTCAGAGTCTACCATAGTAGCACTCCAGGAAGAAAAGATGAAAAAATTATCTCAAAGCATAGAAGCTTTAGCATTAGCACTGCCAGAGCACAGAAAAGAACATTATAAGCTGGGAGTGGTAGTGTGCCTGTGGTTCTGGCTACTTGGAAGGCTGAGGCTGAAGGATCGCCAGAGCCCAACAGGTTGATGCTGGGGTGGCTCTGAGCGTACCACTGAGCTCCAGCCTGGGCAATTCCAACTAAAAAAAAAAAAGGACATTTTGCGTATGAATGCTCAGCAACTCATATTAATATCTTTTCCAACCTGGGTTAAATAAAAGACACGTTTAGGATCAGATCATTCCTAGAATAGTTAAGTCAAACGAGAGTTCTAAAGTAGGAGCGCATCAAATATTTAAAGTCTAAGGCACCAAAGAGCAAAGAGGTACCTGGAAAGGATTTTATTGTTGCATTGTTTTAGTGAGTTCAGGGTTGGCAGAACCCTACCACTGCCTACATTATTGATGGGGATATCTGCAAAGAAGCAGATGTTTTGCCAAGAAAGGGAATATGAATCATTGTATCTAATAAGATGAGAATCTTAGGAAACAGTCTACACAGCTCATGAGTGAAACCAGCAATTAATCTTGACATGTTTTATAAAAGGTTGGGTTGCTTAACATTTCTCCCAAGCAATTTTTTTAAAGTTTGCTGTAGGCAGGAAGGCAAAAAGACTGACAGTGCAGGAAACTGAACTTTTCTTTCCTCCAAAGACCGACTGCACGAGTTGTACATTGAAATATGATGTGCATCATGATAGGAGATTAGTCAAAGGCGTTCACCAACATGCCCTCAGTCCCAACTTGCTAAAGGAAGCGATGGAGTGGCGCCATTGAAGACAAGGAGTCATGACCAATTTATTGCTCCATTCTGGATGTTGCATATGTATGCAAAGTTTTATTTATAAAGATAATTTATGTGGCAGTTAGGTTATGTGGTAATCAGCAAGACATAGTGTCTAAAACTACACCATGTCACGCTAGCATGTAGACAGAAATTCTCTTGTTATCGATTTACATAAGAAAGCTTCCCAAGAGAGGTGCTGCAACCCAAGCGCATCCGTGATTCTCCATTTGCTTCTCTGAGGAAGAAAAAATTAAAGCCTGATATCTCTAAAAATCATTGATGTTGCCATCCCGATTTAAGCCTACATTTTGCTAGAAATAAATTACGGAAATCTTATGTCAATAGTTCTATATGGCTTTCTTATTTTCTTTTAATTTTAAGCTTTTACTATATCTCAAAATGTTGGTATTGTTATTTAATATCTGTTCAATTTATATGTGTGTGTGTGTGTGTGTGTGTGTGTATGTATTTTTTTTTTTTTGAGTTGGAGTCTCACTCAGTCGCCCAGACTGGAGTGCAGTAGCCACTCCCAGCCACCACAGCCTCGACCTGCTGGGCTCTGGTGATCCTTCCGCCTCAGCTTTCCAAGTAGCTGGAACTACAGGCACGTGCTACCATGCCCGGCTAATTTTTTTGATTTATTGTAGAGATGAGGTCTCGCCAAGTTGCCCAGGTGGGTCTCGAACCCACGGGTTCAGGCAATTCACTCACCTCGGCCTCCCAAAGCGCAGGATTACAGGCTCAATTTATATTTAACAGAAATTCTAATCAAATAAGCTCAATGTTGATCAGTAACCTGGGTTAAGTGAAGTCAGAGTCATGCTATCTCTATCCAACCTCAGAGCCAATATATTTATTAGCAACTTTTCTATAAAAATTTAAATAGAAATTTATGTTTTAATAAGAAGTAAGGGAAAATTTGTAGCTTTTTGAAACCCAGAAGTCTTTTTCTCTCTATTATAGACAGTTATATTCTTATAATAAGTAACATGCCCTGTTTTTTCCTATCATATTAAAAGACACACACACTTTCTTATATTTACACATTCATTCATAAACAGTAAAGCATAAGCCTATAGAATTTCCCAAGACAGCAACAGGAAAACAAAAGACAAGAATTCCATAGACATCCATATTACTTTTTTCTTTTCGTTTTTTCACCATTGCCATACCTCTTGCTCGCCACTGTTCATCACTCTCATTCAACCTTCCATTAATCTCCTCCATTGCCTCTCAGTAAAGCACTTCACAGACATACATGCTAAGCATTACACAAAATTCAAAAAGATAAAAAACTCTAAAAGAATATTTTACGTTTTTAGTCATTTCCAAACCAAAATGAGATACCATTACATACCCATTAGAGTGTGAAAAAACACTGGCAGTATCCAGAGCTGGTAAAGCTTTGAAGTAACTTGAACTCTCATACATTTCTGGTGAGAATGTAAAACGGTACACCTTTGGAAATTAGTTTGTCAGTTTATAACGGATTCAAGCATACATTTATGATACGACCCATGTGCTATTAGTTCTCTAAGAAGGAGATGTTTATGACTGGAATCAGAGATACAAAAAATGTTTTGGGGAAAACACCTGTGAAATAAGAGTCAGACCTAGAGAAGGTGGGAAAAGCCTTCAAACTGTGACACAGATCTGACATTTGTGAAGCAGAGGGGCAAGGGAGAAAAGATTGGTGGGAAAAGTCTTGAACAATTCCAAGAAAGATTCGGTCAGGAGGCATCAATCCAAACTCACCTACTGTAGAAACAAAATGTGGTATCTACATGAATGTAATATTAGCCAGTTATTAAAAGTAATAAAATCATGTCATTTTCAACAACATGGATAGAACTGGAAGTCATTATCTTTCTAAAAAATTTTTTTTATTATTTTAAAGATATAGGGTACAACTCAGGGCTAGGTATGTAAGTGGTCATCATACAGGTAGTTTGGGCCTCCCATTGGTTCTACTTTGCCCACCCACCCCCCAGCATTATCTTAAATTAAATAATTCAGGCATTAAAAGACAAATATTGCATGGTCTTTATTACATGTGGGAACTAAAAAATTTGATCACACAATGGTAGAGAGTGTAAAGATAGATAACAGAGACAGGGAAGTGGGAAGGAGAGGAGGAGGAGAATAAAAAGAAGTGGGTTACAGAGTACAAACATACAGTGAACTAGAAGGAATAATTGCAGTGCTTGATAACAGAGTAGGGTGACTATACTTAATAAAAATGTATTGCCAGGGGATGCACACCTCATCAACAAGCGTACCTGCATAATGAACATTTGTATACCCACCCCTGAATTGTATTCCACATCTTTAAAATTAAAAATTTTTTTAAAGTATTGTGCTTGGGTGATGGACACCCTAAATATACTGACTCAATTACTACACATTATATACATGTAACAAAATTGCTCATGTATCCCATACATTTGTACTAAAAAAAAAAAAAACTCTCACCCATTGGAGAAATTCCACATCTCACAAGTATGGGCCCACTTTAGCAACACTGCTGTGCTGAATCATTGCCTGGGAAGCATGGAAAGACTGTGGCCATACACGGCCTCTGTATAAACTTGGTGGTGGATACATAGGGGCAGAGGCTGGAACTGTCACTGTGCTCTTCACACAGGAGGTATGAGCAGCATATTTTCAATGCAGTCATAATCCAGTGATTTCAATCATAGATATACACAAAGCCTTAAAAACATATATCCACACAAAGATTTTTTGCTTGAACAGCACCCTCCTCTATTCTTCTCCAACACTTCATTTATATGTCTGTTATGGAAGTTACCATCTTTGTGTTATTGTCAATTATTATCCATCAGTTCTATTTCTATAAAGTGTGAGGCTCTTACCAACATGATTTTATTTTTGTAATGCTTTACTCTCTAATGTAAATTTATATACATTATACTTTAATGTATACTTATACATCCCTTACTCTCTAAATATAAACGTATGCACAGCATTCATAGATTCTTTATTCATATTACCTAAGAACTAGAAGTATGTCCAACAACAGGTGAAAGGATACATAAATTGTGACATATCCATAGAATGCCATATTACTCAGAAATAAAACAAAATTAATTATGGATACACATCACAATGTACATGAACACAAAAATATATGTTGAGTAATAGAAACCAAGTTCAAGAGATTATGGAAAATATCATTCTATATATTTGCAATTTGAGAGAAAGCAAACCGATCTATGGTGAGAGGATACCAATTAGTGGTTGCTGCAAAGGGACTGGAGGGAACATTCTGGGACGATGCTGTTCTAGGTTGTGATGTGGTGGTGGCTACATGGACGGATACGCTTTTCAAAACTTATGGAACTGTACTTTTTAAATCGGTACATTTTGTGTGTAAATTATATCTCAAAAGGTTAACACTTTTTAAAATGAGCCCGAATTTTATGAAATAACATTTTCCAGTGTTTGCTATTTTATATATATGCAAGATTCAAGAGATTAGTTTAAAATGTGGAAGATCAATAATATAGAAGTGGATTATTCCTTTATATTTGTTCCTACATTAGACTGAACAGTATATGGTCATGCAAACTGTTTTATCAGATGTGATATGATTAAGAATTGTATATTTAAAGCAATTGTTGTAACCACCAATACTTACCTCTAGTTTTTGATTTTATTGTAGAGAGGAGGTCTCGCCAAGTTGCCCGGGTGGGTCTCGAACCCGCGGGCTCAGGCAATCCACTCGCCTCAGCCTCCCAAAGTGCTGGGATTACAGGCTGAGCCACCGAGCCCGGCTCAATATTTACCTCTTAAGATTCAGAGAAAGTGACTGGGCTCGGTGGCGCGCGCCTGTAGTTCCAGCTCCTTGGAGGGCTGAAGCGGAAGGACTGCCGGAGCCCAGCAGGTCGGGCTGCGGTGGCCAGGAGCGCCACTGCACTCCAGTCTGGGTGACAGAGTGAGACTCTAACTCAAAAAAAAAAAAGATTCAGAGAAAGTAAGGAAATGTCACAGAAGTTCTTTATGTAAAAAGGTGAGTAAAGTTCACAATGATTTTTTTTAGAATCCTAATAAATGAAAGAAACACTTAAGTCATTCTGACTTTTTCACAAATGCAGGAACTCACACTTTTTGTGACGAAAGAAGAGTGTTTAAAAAGAAACATAAGCAGGAGCCTCGTGTCCAGGTGAGACAGAGGATAAGAGGGATATTGTATGGGTGCCTGGCTTTAGAGAAGTTCATAAGAGAATGATAGTAACAAAATCAGTGCTTGTGGTTGAAAAGAAAAAAAGCCAGTTAGCTTCACAGACAACTGCAGCAGCAATAGCCTTTGGTGGGAACTTATCCCCAATCAGCATCTTACCTGCACGCACCAAAGGACAAGTGGAAACCGTAGAATAATATTAATTCCTAACCCCTATCTGAAAAAATTAACAACTTGAAATCCATATCCCACTGAAAGTTGAGTAAGTAGGACATTTTAAATTGAAATAGTAAATTGAAATGGCTGACTAAAGAGTATTCTAGGTTAACTGAGGAAAATTTCCTTTACTTTCTGTTTAGCATAGTGTGGAACCCCAATGTAAAAGAGAAAACAAAGTCAATAAAGAAAATTAAGTATGAATGCTATCATTGGAATACTGAATAATTCCTTAAATAGTTCAAGCAAAGATTTATTCTTCTTATACAATTGATTTATATAACTGGAGAAAACTAAATTATAAAATACTTGTGGTAATGAATCACAGCTTATGTTTTTTATACTCACAAAGTATCTAAAATCAGGGTAAATATATAATATTGTTGAATACCTTAGGCACAAAAATAAATAGAAATGAAATTTTTTCCTGAATCAGCTAAATATTTATTCTACTTCTTATTTATTCTACTTCCTATTCTACTTCCTATTTCGCTTAGTTCTACCAGAATCAGTCTACTTTTCTATTCTTTTTTTTTAGGTTGACATAATTGTATACAACATTTTTGTGTATCCCTCATAACACAAATGATAACATATGTGTCTACCCAACTTTGATTAAGCATCTACTATGTGCCAGAAAATGTGCTACTCACTGAAGACAAAACAATCTACTACATAGGGATCTTCCTTCCCTTCATTAAGCTTATACAATTGGAGCAAATAGAAGAAAAAAGAGTTGTAATAAGTGATGATGAAGGAAACAACCGATGGCTTGAGGAAAAATAAAGATAAAATGTAATCAAACTCGGTAGCTCAGCCTGTAATCCCGCGCCTTTGGGAGGCTGAGGTGAGTGGATTGCCTGAGCCCGCGGGTTCGAGACCCGCCTGGGCAGCGAGACCTCATCTCTACAATAAATCAAAAAAAAAATCAGCCGGGCCTGGTAGCGCATGCCTGTAATTCTGGCTACTTGGAAGGCTGAGGCGGAAGGATCGCCGGAGCCCAGCAGGTCGAGGCTGCGGCCACTGCACTCCAGTCTGGGCGACAGAGTGAGACTCCAACTCAAAAAAAAAAAAAAAAATGTAATCAAAGAAGGTCTTCTAGGTGGCATCATTTACTCAGAGATTCCCCCCAAAAAGAAGAATCCACTCAGATGATGAGCATTAGGATGGATTTTCCAGGCAGAGATGAGATGATCTACAAAGGCTCTAGAGAGAAAAGGTTGAGGCATTTGAAAAAGTAAAAGTTAGTAGGACTGGAACTCAGCAAAGGAAAAAGACGATGGTGTTTAAGTAAGGGTCCAGTCACACAGGGATTTTTAGGCCTTGGGAAGATGTTTCAATTTTATTCTAAAAGCAATGGGAAATCGCTAAATGGCCTTTACAAGGAAACTGAGGCAGTTCTTTTCCACTTTTTCTGCAGAGTGTAAATTTGGTTAGAAGAGAGCCGATGCTCGTGAGGACATCTAATATGAGAGGGCAGTTGCAGTCATTCAGGAAAGAAATAATGGTGGCCTGGGTTAAGGCGATTGTGCTGGAATGAGAGAATAGAGAATGGGTTCATTATCTATGCTATAGTGAGTAGAAGTAAGATTGCTGATAGGTAGAGTGAGGCATAGAAGAAGAAACTCGTGCTGGCTCCTAGGATCTGGTTTCATCAACAGAGTGGACAATGGCACTATGCTTTGAGTCTGAGACAACTAGGAGAAGTAAATGGGCTTGAGGGAATGAAGAATCAAAACTCCCATACAGGACATAAAAAGTTTATGTGTTATGCAGAAAATTCAGCCTGGTATCAAAGTATCAAACCTGGAAGAGTGAATATTTATATAGGCATGGTAAAGGAGAAACTGCTCAAGGAAACCAATAGAAAAGGGAAACTAAGAGAGAAGTGTATCCCGTAAGCCATCAGAAGATAACATCTCAAGAAAGAAGAGCACTAAATTGAGGACAAAGAGTTGAATAAATGTGGCATGTACAAGTTATTGATGACCTTAACAAGAGCAATGTAAATGGAAAAGTGAAGCGAAACCTGTGAGGAATGAATGAGAGGGAAGAAAGTAAGGAGATGTGTAGATGTTTCTCTTGAGTTTACTCAGACTGGGAAGAGGATTTTAATTTTTTTAAAGATAAAAATAGCACAACATTTGGGTACTAATGGCAATAATACAGAAGGAAGTGAGAGAAAATAATTCAAGAAAAATGAGAATCATCAAAGGATTGAGGAACTTGAGAAGGCGGCCAGAAACTGGATTAGAGCGCAGGTGGGAAGAGGAAAATTTTCTCCACTGTCACAGGAGTAAGCAAAAAGAACTTGGATTTTTTTTTTCTAGAGAAAAATATGGACCTAACAGAGCATAACATACTTCTTCTTCTCTATGCAACAGACACTTAAAGCATGTTAAGGCACAAACATATACTATAGATATCTGTCTCACATATTAATCATATATGTTATTAGCTCCCAAGGAACCATAGAGATCCAAAGAATATAGTTTTAAAACAACTGATTAGTCTAATGCCATATTACCATATTTTCAGATAAGAAAGAAGGGGAAGGGGGAGAGAGAGAGAATCATTGTGCTAGTGACAATGGCATGTGGCTTTGTATCTGACTTCAACTATCCAGAGTTTCAGGCTGACAAATCCACTGAGGGAGTCTAGTCAGCCTGAGAGACTCTAAATATTTATATTGGCTCTGGGACATTAACACCAAGAACAAACTGTGGTGTCTGGGATGACTCCAGCTCAGAGTATGTCTCCAATTGACCAGTTGACATGTTCCTGTTGTGCTCTCCCATTGAGATAATCCTCAAGTTGTGGGAAACTTAAACCAGCTCAGTCTGCAGAGAATAAGTTGCCACCCAAAACACCCCACAAGCATTGTGCTTTGGTACCAGGTAGAGCGACAGTGGGACTCTTTTTTTTTTTACCATTCATAGAAAGTGGAAAGTCCAATTATATGAAAAGAAAATAACAGTTTTGGTTGTATGTGGCATATATGTAAAAAAAAAATACAAATTTAAATATTAAAATAATAGATCAGATATGAAAAATGGTCTAAAACTACTCACATATGGAAAATAAAGCTTACTTTACATCTTTAGTATTAGACAAAAATCCTGAATTTTAAAAATTGTTCCTCCTGTCAAAAAATGATAGTTGAAGAAATAGATCCTTCTTTGAGTTTGCCAAAAACAAATCTAACACAAGAATTGTGGCAGTTTTTTTCCCAAGATTAATGTAGATTTTTCTATATTTTGTGGCTGCATGGTCAAGCGTGTGTCTCTCTCTCTCTCTGTCACACACACAAACACACACACACACACACACACACACACGCAGAATCATTTTTTTTTTTAAGTTTGGGTGCAGTTTGTTTGCTGTATGCTTCCTAGCAACCAAGTTCTCTACAATCAAGGTGTGTTTCAGAATGTCTCATCCTTGCACGCCAGTGCTGTCTCTCAGTTCTCTACCACTGAGAAGAGTGTATTTTACTGTGCCTGGAAAATATACCTAGCATAATAAATTTATAATAATTTATACTAGTAATGATATAATAATAATAATAAAAGGATGTAGATATAACCCTATAAGTTCTTGTAAAAAGAAAAAGAATATTAACACACACGTTTTGTTGAAACATCTATATAATTTAGTCACATGCCAAAGTAGAGATGACATCTATTGCCTGCATAATTGTCCAGACTTCCATTTTGCCTCTTTTACATGCAATTTGGCCCAAAATGTTTATTTCATGTTTGTCAGAGGTGAGATTTTCAGTTATATATTCATATAATTGTGCTCCAGCAAAAGAGAAGAAAGCCCTTTGAAGTGTATTACTTTTCTGTTACAAATCTAATAAGGAACTCTTGACTTTAACATAACAGAGGGTAGTCCTTGAAGTGTATATATTGATGTTGCTTGGAGGCATAGCATTTAGTTCAGTAAAACAATAGATCACCAAAATTGGCAGAAATTAATATACAAAATTATAGTGACTTTCAATAGGCTGACTTCAAGAAATGTATTTCCAAGAGAAAGATGAAATTAATCAAAATTTATTAAAAACCTGAAGTTCTGTTTTAAAGTTCTTAAATAAAACTATACCATTTTATTGGTTTTAATAATGTTCCTGTAATTTTAGATTAAACTTTCTTACTGAAAAGTTTTCTAAACTACAGTTTTCTATTTCTCAGTAGCCAATCACTTTGTCAAGGAAGTAAAAACCAAATTTTTAAAAATACACAGGGAGGTATAATTAAATACACTCTAGGAAAGTGGAGAATTCTTTTGTGATAGTAAGAAAATCTTGGCTTATTTACCTGGGTTTTCAATATATTATAATGCATCTTCTAAAAGCCCATTTATACTCCTAAGAGCTCCAAAAATCATTTTTGAAGTTACTGTACAATGTATATTATTTTAAATAAACAAAACATGCTATTTAATTTTTGATATGTCACTTATAACTATTTGGGATATATTAAAAATTCAGTGGTGCCGGGCTCGGTGGCTCAGCCTGTAATCCTGCGCCTTTGGGAGGCTGAGGTGAGTGGATTGCCTGAGCCCGCGGGTTCGAGACCCGCCTGGGCAGCGAGACCTCATCTCTACAATAAATCAAAAAATCAGCAGGGCGTGGTAGCGCATGCCTGTAATTCCAGCTACTTGGAAGGCTGAGGCGGAAGGATCGCCGGAGCCCAGCAGGCGAGGTTGTGGTGGCCGGGAGCGGCCACTGCACTCCAGTCTGGGCGACAGAGTGAGACTCCAACTCAAAAAAAAAAAAAAAAATTCAGTGGTAATGAGTGTCCACAAAATTCAGATTCCAATAATCATTAATATTCTCAAGTAGGTTAATTACAGTGGTTTCTAAGTATGCATTAATAAGACTAATAACTGAGATCCCTGGAAGAATTCCATACCACTATGGGCTAGTAAATAGTACTTGAACCTATGTTTATTACATTTCCATTGTCTAATGTACGTATCCGAAAATGGGCTTAAAAAAACATTAAAATTTTTAAAAATAACATTTAAGACCGGTATCAGTGACTCAGCCGTAATCCCAGCACTTTGGGACACTGTGGTGAGTGGATTGCCTGAGACTGCAGGTTCAAGACCAGCCCAGGCAATTTGGAGAGACCTCATCTCTACCAAAAAAAAATTGACTGGCATGGTAACACATTCCTGTAGTTCCTGCTACTTGTAAGACTGAGGCGGAAGGATCGCCGGAGTCCAGCAGGTTGACACTGGGTGGCCGTGAGTGTGCCACGGCACTCTAGCCTGGGAGATGGAGTAAGACTACAACTCAAAAAAAAAAAAAATTGTTTTAAGTACTACCTAAACAGTAATATAGACTATTTCCCTCATCTGTATGGCTTTTCTTTCATTATCTATATATAGTGTTTTTCCATTACTTTCATTATTTATTCTCTTATTTTTTAAGAGGATAGGGCAGCTGAAGTCTGAAGTCTATTTGGTATTATTGATTCATAAACAAACAAAAATAGTAGGAGAAGATAAAGAATATAGGTTAAATATGAACTCTAGAGTCAGGAAATTCTAAAGTAATATCTGTGATAGACCATATAATTGTTCAACAATATTTTCTGCTACTCCCTGGGGAAGGATAAAACTTCCCCAACTTATGGAGGGCATGGCTAGCTAATGAAATGTGAGCAAGTGATATTTTTCACTTCTGGGTAGAAACTTTCAGAACCAGTACGTCGTGGCTTGTCAGAGTGCCTTTCTGTCTCTGCCATGTGCTTGGCATTGTTTTAGATAGAACATCTGTTTTACAAACTAGGGTCCTCTTGTGAAGAGAGCATGGAGTAGAACGCTAGCCAGTTGGCCATGAATATGAAATGCAGTAAAGAAATGAATTCTGGCGATTGTAAACCACTGAGAAGTGAGACATTGTTACTGCGAAATAATTAAGCCTCAGTCCTTAGCTACACTAGCTCTGTAATCTTTGCCAATAGTTTTGTCTGTCTTCATCTTCATTTTCAAAATGGAGATAATTAAGTAAACAAGATGATTTAGGTAAAACAGCACATGCCTATGTACAATGTATCCAATAAGTGATGAGTTATAGCATTGTTTTTGTTAATACTGCCAGAAACCTCACTAAATATTATAGATTAATAAGACTAATAAGGCTCTTATCTCATTAAGTTCATAGTTTGATAGGGAAGATAGACATGTAAACAAATAACTACAATAATGAGATAAATGTCTTAAGAAACGGGGCGGGTGCTTTCTTCTCAGAAGCATTTAGCTTTAACAAGGTGTCTGTGAAGGCTCTCTGAAGGTATGACTTTTGAGTAAGAACTAACAAGTGAGACTTTTCCAGGCAAACAAACAAAAAGTATAAATGCATTCCCAGAAGAAGAGCCAGGATGTGCAGGAAAATACATGACCCCTTATAAAAATTTCAAGAATTTTGTAATTTCAAGAGACTACACATGAAGGCCCAAGTATGTGAGCTAAGGGGTTGAATCTTTATCTTGTAGGTGATGGAGCCCTACTGAAGGATTTTAAGTAGAAATGTGGCACCATACCATATCTCAGCTCAAGATAAAAGTAGTTATGCTATGTAGACTCCCAGAAAAAGGAGTTATGCCATATAGACCCCCACAGCACCTTTTATATATTAGTACAGTGATAAAGTGTAAAATATATTTCCTTTTATTTGAGCAAAACAGATGTGGACATCTAAATCTAACATGGGATGGTTCGTCAGACTTGGTGGAAAGAGAAAGTTAATTAAGTGTCTTTGTACCATATTTGTTAATAATTTAGGCACTTTATTATCATATTAGTTGTTCATTTTTCCTGAATTAGCCATGATTTCATGGAATTACTTTTTAAAAATATGTATGAGCTGGACTCGGTGGCTCAGCCTGTAATCCTGCGCCTTTGGGAGGCTGAGGTGAGTGGATTGCCTGAGTCCGCAGGTTCGAGACCCGCCCAGGCAGCGAGACCTCATCTCTACAATGAATTAAAAAAATCAGCCGGGCATGGTAGCGCATGCCTGTAATTCCAGCTACTCAGAAGGCTGAGGCGGAAGGATCACCGGAGCCCAGCAGGCGAGGCTGCGGTGGCCGGGAGCGGCCACTGCACTCCAGTCTGGGTAACAGAGTGAGACTCCAACTCAAAAAACAAAAACAAAAAAACAATATGTATGGCTTCTACAGCACTGTCATAGAAGATATACATATACATATCATATTCACTTGTTTCTACAGAGTCATTGTGATTATCTAATTACCTAAAAGTCAAAATCCCATAATGTTCAGAAGAACATTTTTTGAATATTTAGCATAATACAAATTGACAAAACGTAATTAATAAATTTGATGAACTAGAACAAAAAAAAAAGTACATTTTAGGCTGTGTATTTGAGAGCTTTTATTTGAAATTTTTAACATTAAGAAATGTATTATTTATTTAAAGATTTGTTAGCTCATTAGAAATATGGCCTTATTTTGAATGAACCTAAAAGATTTATCTGACATGAGTAGGGTGCATTTTGCTTTTTTACGAATCATGACAGTTAATGTATATACAGGGAAAGACAACTAAGCTCATGAACGTGCCACTATGTGCTTACGTTGGCAGTATGTACAACAACTTTGTAAGGTTTCATAACCTCGGTATATATCAGTGTCTCACAGTTGTATTTGTGTCAACGTGTGGTAATGTCTTGCCAAGTGGTGTTCATTATTGTTGCACCTTTTTTTTGGTGCTGTTACGAGAATGTCAGAGCTTGAATTAGAGCAACAAACGAACATTAAATTTCTTGATAAACTTCAAGAGTGGAAGTGAAATCAGAGGCATGTTAGTTCAAGTTTTATGGAGATAATATCATGAAGAAAATGGCAGTATGCAATTGGATTAAATGTTTTTTGTGGGGACAGAAAGCATCACCGATGAAGAGTTCCGGATGGCTAGTAATGAGCAGAACTGATGAAAACATTGCAAAATTCATCAGATTGTGCATCAAAATCATCAGCTGATTGTGAGAAGCACAGCAGATCAAATGAAAATCAATAAAGACACAGTTAGGGAAATCTTAACTGAAAATTTTGGCATGAGAAAGATGTGTGCAAAAATGATTCCAAAGGAGCTCTTGCATCATGACAATGCACCAGCTCACACAGCACCGTGTTAGGGAGTTTGTAGCCAGTAAACAAATAACTGTATTGGAACACCCTCCCTACTCCTCACCTGAACTGGCTCCCAGTGACTTTTTTCTTTACCTGCAGATAAAGGAAACAGTGAAAGGAAGACATTTTGATGACATTCAGGACATCAAGGGTAATGCTACAACAGCTCTGATGATCATTCCTGAAAAAGTTCCAAAATTGCTTTGACAGGTGGACTAGGCACTGGCATAGCTTCCCAAGGGGAATACTTCAAAGGCAACTGTAGTGATATGCAGCAATGAGGTATGTAGCATTTTTTCTAGGATGAGTTTGCAAACTTAATTGTCAGACTATACATAAAACTGTGTGCTATGAACAGACATAAGAACGTCCAGTGTAAGCCGAGTTCAGTGGCTCAGCCTATAATTCCGCGCCTTTGGGAGGCTGAGGTGAGTGGATTGCCTGAGCCCGCGGGTTCGAGACCCGCCTGGGCAGCGAGAACTCCATCTCTACAATAAATCAAAAAAGCAGCCGGGCGTGGTAGCACATTCCTGTAATTCCAGCTACTTGGAAGGCTGAGGCGGAAGAATCGCCGGAGCCCAGCAAGTCGAGCTGTGGTGGCCAGGGGCGGCCACTGCACTCCAGTCTGGGCGACAGAGTAAGACTCCAACTCAAAAGAAAAAAAAAGAACGTCCAGTGTAGAAACTCTTTTAATCTTTACAGCAATCCTGAATGTTAGGCACTACTATAAACGCTGCTGTGTAGATGATAAAATTAAGGCTTGAAGAGGTTAAATGACTTGCCCAAAGTCAAACAGTATGGAGTGGACTCAGATTTGAACAGACTGGTTCCAGAGTTCATGCACTTAGCTACACTGCTGTACTTCTACACTGCCTCCCCTTTTTACTGACCAGAATGCATGTGTAAAAATTAGAACAAAATAGGTGAGCAATACATGTGACTTTTTGGTTTGGAGAGAGAGGAGAGATGAGAATTATCAACAATACTATATCTTTAGTGAAGTAGCAGCTTAAACCCAAGCTGGGTACCAGTCATATTTGGCTATGTCTAGAAAAATTGATGGAAAAACAAAAAGAGTCAACCAAGAAGAACCATGGTTAGTAAGCAGCTGTGGCAGTCAATAATATCTAAAGGACTCCAGTGCACACCACAGGTCTAGACTGGTGAGTGGTCAAAGCTAATGTGCAGAGAGGTTGGTGCACATGACCCAGGACGGCCAGGGTGGTCATAACAGAAAGACTGCAAACAGTTGGAGTTGAATTATTTCATTGGTGATGGTAATTCCTATCTTCTGGACCCTCAGTGCTCCCCAATTTCTTTCTTTTTTTTTTTGCAAAGAGCTGCTTTTTAAACTGTGCTTTCTCTCTGACAGCTATTCAATATCTCTTTTTAATACTGGTTATCAAGAGTCAGTTTTGTTGCTTGCCACCAAAAACCTTCAACCAATACAATATTAGTTCCCCCTAAACTAAAAATTTCTCTCTCATTTCACTTTCATTTCTCAGTCAAAACCCCACCTTCATTACAGCCAAGTCAAGCCTCACTTTTGAGACTTCCATTGATCTGACTTGGTTTTGAATCCACTTGGGAACAAACTTGATATGGCAGCCATTTCTACTATAGATATGCATGCTAACTTTATTCTATAATGTATAGTTATCTAATATTTTAATACTTTCCCCCAGCTATATTCACATTCACCAACTTTATTATATAACATAGTTCTCGATATAATGATAAGCATTCAACAAACTCAGATTGAATTGAATTTTCACTATCCTTATTGTATGGTTATAGTTGTGTGTACTTCAATCTATATAAACATTCTCATCATAATAGGAATTTTATTGTATAGAACACTTGAAATGTCTTTAGTAGAGGACTAGATACTTGTCTTTCAGCAAGGAAAGCATACTTTCAGTCTGGATATCATGCTGTTGCATTAAACTCAACTTTATTTAAAGATGCATAGTTTCTTTAGAGCTTAACACACATAAACAAAATGTTTGACCATGTTCCCACCTTTAAATTCTCCAGTCATAGTCCTACCATTGAATACTTTGATACAGCAAGTCTTTGGCTATTTTAAAACTACTTATCTGACAACTCACTTGAAAATCAGCACTTGAAAATTTCTAAACAGAAGCCACAAACTCTGTGAAACAGAATCTTAGGCAAGTTATTTTCTCCAAATTCAGTTCCCTCAGTTGTAAAATGAAAATGAATAATAATTCTAATCTGCAGTATTGTATGAAGGACTAATTGATATAAAGTCACTAAAGTGTTTATTGCAGATAGTGACACAAACATCAACACATTTTGGAGATGCAAGTTAAGGCAAAACAAATGCATAAGCTTTACTTACAGAAAAGCCTCTCAGACTTTTGCTCAAAAATTTTTAAAATTATTTTTGAACACAGTTTTTATGAATTTGATTATCTATTTTATACCCTACATCAAACAATGAGTAACAAAGTAAAAGGGTATGGGAAAGCTGGAGCACTCACCACATTGGCTGGCACACAGTGGCACTTCTGTAAATATTTATGTGTTATTGTTGCCATTGTTAGGAGCAAGCAACTGAGAGCAGGACATTTAGAGTTTAGAGTTACCTTGGTGAAATTGAGAAAGTGCATATAAAAACAAATTTTAAAGACGTAATCATGAACCTCAAAAGCCGACATATTCAAATATAGCCCGGCACATTTATGTAGACTTCGAGGGGCTCAGAATATTAACACACAGTAGGAACGTGTTGCGTGTATTAAAAGCAATGGATCTAGGCTGAGATTCAAATCAAGTTTTTCCCCTCATAAGTTTTGTGAGTCTCAGAAAAGAATTAGCTCTGTAACCTCAGAGGCCCCAGCTGATAGAGAGAGATAACAATAATGACTTTGCAAGGTTGTTTTGAAGACCAAATAAACATATGTTTAAAGTGCCCACCTGGCATGTGATTGTATTCGGTATATTTTGTGTATAATGGCAAAGAGGTGGACAATTTAGAACAGCTTTTCACTTAAAAATTTTCTCTTTTTTAAGTTTTGCATTAAAAAATAAGCCTTAATAATTTGGAATATTTATTCAGGTAGAATTGCTTATTCTCCATCAATGTTACATTACTACCTATGAATTAGAAACACATACGTTATTTTTAAAAAGCATCATAAACACAAGTTAAGGCAAATGCTTAAAGGTGATGATCATTTCACAATGAGTGTATATATATTCACAATGTGTATATATGTATATTATTGATTTATACATATCAAATCATCATAGTGTACACCTTAAATATATACAACTCTTTATTTTCTTTGAAAGATGTGAGGTACAATTCAGTGTTAGGTCCATGAGTGGTCATTGTACAGGTAAAGCTTGGACCTCCTTTGGTCCCAACTTTGCTTGGTTTGAGATTGGTTACCCTTCTTAATATTGCTTATCCTCCCCCAACTGCCCTGGCAATATCCCACTATTGCCAATCCCTTTCTTATAGTATTATGATAAATGTTCAGGGTCCACTTATGAGTGAATACATGTGGTACTCAGATCTTTGTTTCTGTGATAGATCACTGAGCATTATAGACCCTAAATCCATCCTAGTTGCTGCAAAGTTCATAATTTTGTTTTTCTTTATGGCTGTGTAATATTCCATTGTGTATATGTGCCACATTTTTTTTTATCCAGTCCATTTTCAATGGGCAGCACAGTTGGTTCTATGTTTTTGCTATTGTGAATAATGCTGTAATAAACATGCAGAGTGATTCGAGTTCTTCTGGGTATATTCCTAGAAGGGGGATTGCTGGGTCATATGGAAGGTCAATTTTTAGATCTTTTAGGAATTGCCACACTGTTTTCCACAGAGGCTGTACTAGTTTACACTCTCACCAACAGTATAGAAGTGTTCTCTTTTCTCCGCATCCTCTCCAGTTTTTTGAGTTATTGATGATGGCTATCCTGACTGGAGTTAGGTGACATCTCAGTATGGTTTTGATTTGCATTTCTTTCACAATTAGTGAGACTGAGCATTTTTTCATGTATCTTTTGGCTGCTCATATGTCTTCTTCTGAGAAGTGTCTATTTATATCTTTTGCCCACTTTTTAATAGGGCTATTTGTTTGTCTGTTCCCATTCAGCACATTTGAGTTCCTTGTAGACCTTGGATGTTAGACCTTTGTCAGATATACAGTTGGCAAATATTTTTTCCCATTCTGTGAAGCTTTTCAATTCAGTGAGGTCCCATTTGTCTATCTTATCTCTTATGGCATGGGCATCTAGGGTTTTGATCAGGAATTGGTTGCCTATTCCAATTTTTGTAAGAGTGTCTCCTGCATTTTCTAAGATTTTTATAGTTTGAGGTTTTACATTTAGTTCTTTTATCCACTTAGGTTGATTTTTGTGTAAACTCTACTATAAAGCTACAATAATCAAAACACCCTCGCATTGGTACAAGAACAGGCATATAGACCAATGGAACAGGATAGAGATTCCAGAAACCATACTCAATTTCTCAACCAACTCATCGTCAACAAAGTTTCTACCAACAACCACTGGGGAAATATATACACCTTTTAATACACAATTGTACCTCAATAAAACTAGGGGGACAGGCAAAACTTACATAACAGACAAAAAATTAATAACCTTAATGTGTAAACCTCTCCTAAGAATTAATACAAAAAAGTTGAGCCAAAGTTGTGAACAAGTAGTTTACAAAAGAAAAACAATAACTGGCATATATAGGGAGAGAGTTATTGATGATGGCCATCCGACTGGAGTTAGGTAGTATCTTAGTGTGCTTTTTTTTTTTTTTTTAAGTTGGAGTCTCACTCGGTCGCCCTGACTGGAGTGCAGTGGCCGCTCCCGGCCACCGCAGCCTCGCCTGCTGGGCTCCAGTGATCCTTCCGCCTCAGCCTTCTGAGTAGCTGGAATTACAGGCATGCGTTACCACGCCCGGCTGATTTTTTTATTTATTGTAGAGATGAGGTCTCGCTGCCCAGGTGGGTCTCGAACCCGCGGGTTCAGGCAATCCACTCACCTCAGCTTCCCAAAGGTGCGGGATTACAGGTTGAGCCACCGAGCCCGGCTCTTAGTGTGCTTTTGATTTGCATTTCTTTGATGATTAGTGTGGCTAAGGTTTTTTTCATATATCTGAAAAAAATACTATATATATATATGGACTAGGATATATATATATATGGACTAGGATGTGGGAAAAACAGGTATCTTTACAAGTTGCTGAAAGGGTAGAAATTGACACAGTCTGCCTTGAAGACAAGTTAGCAATTTATATCTAATCTGCAGTATTGTATTAAGGACTCAAAATGTATATTCTTTCATCTAGAAATAATAGTGAATTTATTTGAAGATTATTACAAAAGAATATTCTCCTCTGAGAGATTAGAAATATCATAAAGTTTTTAAGTAATATGGAAATAGTTAAGTAAATTATAAATTATGGTTCATTCCCATAAAGTAGTATATACTAATTTATGCAATCCTATAAGGTACATGTATTGTCCTAAAAATATGGTCATAATTTAATGCTAACATAAAAACAACAAACCACATATTGAATATCGTATACCACAATAACAATGGATAAAGAAGGCAGCATACTTTTAAAAATTATATGCACATATAAAAATTAGATGAAAATGATATAGATATAATAATAATTGTTTAGAATGATTATGAGTGATTCTCAATTTCTTCCTTTTGCTTATTTTTATTTTATGCTTTCTTTATCTTTACTACATATTCTTTTTACAATAAAGATTGCTACCAATGTATATTGATTTTTATATAATCTAAATATTATTTATTTAAAAATATGTGAAGTATATCCTCAATAACCTTACACTTACCTACAATATTATTTGTAACAATTTTCCATATAATATTGTTTTAAGAACTCATGACATACTTATTTCATTCTAATTTTAATAATGAAGCTACTAAGCCCAAGTGACTTGAACAAAGTTAGCCCACTGATAAGGGAAAGAGCTCTGTCTTAATTGTAATTCTTCTTAGTTTAAGTCCACAGTGCTTTCACAGAGAGTTGGCTTTCACTTAATCTCTGCATGGGAGTGAAAGAAGCCCACTGTGCATTAAAATATAGTATCACTAGAATTCTATTTTGGATGCTTATAAGAGCAAGCCAGCAAATCGTTATTTTTCATTTCATTGAGTTTTATTCATGACAAATTTTGACTGCGATCTCTTTTCAGAATGGAGAGTTCATATTAAAATGTCAGTTTTGATTCAATGAAGATGCTTTGCTTTCAAAATATTTAAGGAAAATATTTTCATTAAAACCAAGATGATTGGATGTTAGGGTATGTAAATGTCATGGTAAGTTCTATTCTTTAATAAAACAATTTCAAGCCTTATTACACAAGCCCTGAAACTTTGTAATACATAAAAACTTTTGTTTAAAAAATGTACATGTACATATATATTTACATAAGTACTTAAATCATGTGTAACAAGTTCAAGATCCTTACACAATAGTTTGTCAGCGTCTATGATAAACAATCCAATTTGTTGACAAGTAGTCTCCAACAATTATTGACAGTGACAGCATCCAGTAGACTTCTCTACTCTAATATAGCTCTCATTGATGAATTGTTATGCATATTGTTAAGCCTCATTTCTTTATATATATACATATTAACTTCTTTTGTGGCTCTTTTCCCTTGTGAGAGATCAATGTAGACTTTGGGGGTAGACTTTTAGTCTAGGTTGACAGTCTCTAGACAAACAAAACAAAATTTCTCTATCTTTCTCTCATTACTCAGAAAAAAAAATCTTACAATTTATGATGCAACCTCCACCTTGTTTCCCAAATGGTTGAGTATTTCACAAAAAACAAACAAACAAACAAACAAAAAACTACTAAAGCCAAGCCTCCTTGGAAATTTTTACTAAACTTAACTTTACCTTGAGTTGGGTACAGTTCTTTTCAACCTTGATGAAGTTCGCTATTGGCTTAAGAGAAAAGAGTTTCATACAAATTTCATTGCACCTCCCTTTCTCCTTCTCTTCTAGGACCTAGAACAATCTCTGCCCTGCTTCTCTCTCAACAACATTTACCTTTGTTTCACTCTTGTCTAAGATTTTCAGTAAGGATAAGAAAAAAGAACTTCTGCAGTCCTTCTTCTGAGAAATCTTCTCAGGCACAAGAAGCTAAATCAAAATCAGAAAATGTAAGTTGATACCACTGTCCTAAGTTCTACCTTACTGTTCTCTTTTATCTTTCTTCCTCCTTTCCTCTTAGCCTTCATCATTATTCTCTGCCTCACAAAAACACCACTAGCCCTTCTTGAGATCCTCTTACTATAACCTGGTCCTAAAAAATACTGAAGGAAGTCTCTTACTAACTTTCCCTGGGTCATCACAGTTTCTGCTGCCTGTTTGTTTGCTTGCTTGTTTTAAAATATATTGGACCACTGCAAGATCCAGCCTCATTCAAACACATGACTTAGCAAAAGTATTGGGTATATTTTACTTCTAAGTGGTCTTGTTACACACAAAAACTCATTATAAATATGCAATTACAAATATGCTCTTTTAACTGACTTAATCCAGTTGCCAAAATGATTAAAAACAGGTATTCTACTGAATTTAAACAGATTTTTTTTAACCATTGCACTTAGAAATGGCAAATCATGATTGGGAAGATACATTAAAAAACAAAATAAAGAGAACTTTGGCAATAAACAATTTTAAAAGAATTCTCCTAGTCAATCCAAAATTCAAACAATCATTTTCACAGAGTACTTAAATTTTAATACTCCATGTATTCTACATTCACTACAGGTTACAATAGAAAAATAAGACAAATTAGTTGAGAATTCAGGAAAAGCATATACAAAAAATTTAGAAAACAATGGAAAATATTGCATAATAAAAAGGTAACTACCAAGTAAAAAGACCCTAAGTACTAACTAAATGTTTAAGTGAAAAAGTAGTAAGAGAAGGTTTTTTTGGAGAATACGGGATTCAAGATGTATTATGTAGATGAGAAACATTTCAGGAAAAATAGGATAGAGGACACAGAAGCAGAAATTGACAATTGTGTAAAGGTCTGGAAATAAACACTATGAAGCGCAGCTGACTCTATGTATGTCTGTTTCACACACATCCCTCACTGTGGAAAATCAAAACTGGCTACAAATTCTTTCCTTCTCATCAAGGGCTAAAACCTATCTCTCTACTCTTTGAATCAGGGTTATTGCAGCTTCCTTTGGCTTGACCCAGTCAGAGGTTTGAAAAAACACTTGCACCATGGGAGCCTGCCTTTTACTATACTTGGTATTCTGAGGCCACCATGGATAGAAAATAATACAACTAGCCTGCTAGAGCATGAAAGATTAAAGACCTCAAAACAGAGAACTGAGATGGCACAGACCGCCATCAGACAACCTCCAGGCAAAACCCTGCCAAATGCCATTGATATGAGGCCAGGAACCTGCCAAGTGACCTTGGACACATGAGTAAACCCAAGAGACATCAGTGGAGTCAATTTAGACAGAAAACTGTGTCAATGCACAGAATTGAGAAGTGAGTGGTTGTTTTAAGCACTAAGTTTCGGGATGCTTTGTTTTGCAGCAAAAATATACCACACACACACACACACACACACACACACACACACACACACTTCAGCTTTCTGTTTCCTCATTCGAAATTATTGCCATCTAATTAACTGAATAAGTCTCCAAATTGATCACCAACTTTCAGTTTTTCCCTCCAAACATCCTTAACCACTGTTGTCAGATTAACTTTTCCAAAAAACAAAGCTTTGATCCTCTTACTCTTCTGACTGCAAACTTCTAATACGGGCTTATTTATTCGTTCGTTCAGTACATATTTACTGACCTCCTGGCAGGTATCAGCCATGAATCTAGGTACAGAAAATACTATTTTTAAATGACGTGCAGAGTTCCTGCTCCTCACTCGAACATTTTAGCTCATCATTTTCTACAATAAGTGTTCTCCCATCTGACTCCACATAAGATCACTGGGGGAGCTTCACAGCTATGTACTGAGCACAAAGAATAAAATGATAAACCATGTGTTGTTTAAATGGTATCTGTAGGGGTAGGAAGCAGATAGATGGGTAGGACAGGCTTGGTTACTTTGACTTGTTTTGCAGACTTAGCTTTGGAATCATTTAAATATTTTATATATTATTATAAAACAAAATTAAAATAATCTTTAAAAATGAAAATAAAATGAATAAGTCAATATGTAACCAATTGCTGGTTTAATCAAATAGAGGAATTATTCAAAGTAACATTAAAACAGAGCACATTGATTGTACCTCCGTTATGGCATATACACTAAGGACAAAAAGAGTTAAAAAAATTTTCAGTGGTAATATCATTAGAAAAAATATTATTAGTATTGTTCATCTAAAGCTTTTGTGTGTCCATTGTAGGACAGAGAAAATGGTTCATTATATAATATTCTCATTCTAATATTCCTAGTGTTATGGAGAGCTGGGTTTTGGGGGACACCTGGGAAAAAAGAGATACCAAAATAAAATAGAATCCTGTAGTGCTGAATTTGAATCAAAGGTATCAGGAATTTTTGATGTGATGTTACCTTAAAGAATAAGATCTTCCCTAGCTCTTTCACTGAAGAGGCTTGGAAACATTGCCCAGCAGCAATGAGAGCACCAGTATACAGAGTACAGACTTAAAATATGGTTTCCCAGTAAAGGGTACCCGAGTTCCTTGGAGAAATAACCGAATGCAGGTTTGGCACAGGAAATGTACATGATGACTTTGCAGCATCCTGTAACACTAGAGATTAAATGATGTTTTGAACACTATTAGGGTCATGTCAAAAGAATTCAAGAGCCAAATTGAAGAGGTTCCCATCAGGGAAAGAAAAGACAATTTGGAAATCAATACCTAACACTGCAATGGACTGGAATATCTAAAACATGTTTAAATACATAAAATTCAAAATAATGCTTAATTAAATAATTTGACCATGTTGCATGATACTAATGGGCAAATTCATTATTTTGGAAATTGGTAAATAAAGGAAAGGATCACATATCTGCTTTTCTTTTTAAACTGTACCACTGTTTAAGCAAGTAACAGATGAGAAAAAATGTCTCTTAATGGAAGCATACCAGCAAATAAATGAAGAGAAGGTAGAATATTATCATCTGACAATTTCTATTAAATTAATGGATCTAGGCATTGCTCCATCAGTGGTTCCTAACATCTCAGTAAGAAAGGCAAATAGATATTATGTTCCTCCGAATGGAAGAATACACCACACTACTTAGAAAATGGTCTTGCAAAAAATAAAACAAAATAAATTGAACCTGAATCTTATTAAACCTCCAGATTTAACTATTCATAGATGAATAGAAAATGTGTTAAATAGTGCCACAAGAATATAATCAGAAAAATGTAGAGTGAAGGGAGCTCTATAGGACAACCTGATTTTTAGAACAAATTCTTCCAAGAAAAAAGGAGAGAGAGGTGGAAGGCAACATAGATTAGGAAGCATATCAAGCCACCATAATACGTAGATCTTGTCAAATTCCAATTCGAAAAAATGTGCACATACACATCTCCATTTATGAAACAGTAAAAAATTAGAACACTAGCTATTCGAATGATATTTTTAAAATTATTGCAATTGTATTGTGGCACTTTTAAGTCCTTACTTAGAGATACCTACAGAAATGTTATAGATGAAGTGTTATAATCTCAGAGATTGACTTCAAAATGATATGCAAGGTGGGAGGAGTTGTAGGAGGACAAATGAAACAAGACTAGCCATGTGTGTACAATTACTAAAGTTGGGTGATGGGTCCATGGACATTCACTACAATGTTATGCCTACTTTTGTAAACTCTTAAATTTTTCCATAATAAAATTTTAAAAAATTATGTATTGGTACAAAGGCCCTACTCTCAGAGATTCTTTTTTTCTTTTTTTTTGAGTTGGACTCTTACTCTGTCGCACAGTGACAGTGGCACGCGCCCAGCCACAGCAGCCTTGACCTGCTGGGCTCCAGCGATCCTTCCACCTCCCTTCCAAGTAGCCGGAACTACTGGTGTGCGCTACCACGCCTGGCTAATTTTTTGATTTATTGTAGAGACGAGGTCTCGCCAAGTTGCCCGGGTGGGTCTCGAAACTGCGGGCTCAGGCAATCCACTCGCCACGGTCTCCCAAAGTACTGGAATTACAGGCTGAGTCACCAAGCCCGACCCATTCTCAGAGATTCGAACTTAATTGGCTTGAGGCCCAGACACACACACACACACAAAGACTGAAGGAAAGTAGTAAGAGAGGGAGGAAGAGAGGAAGGAAGAAAGCAAGCTCTCTGTGTGATCCTAATGCATCGTCTGGGCTAAGAACCATTTGTCTACTCACTAGCCTTTCCACTGCTTCCAGTTCCTCAGTCATGTTTGTGTTTCTCCATGGTTCTGTCAGAACTAACTGGGTGCCATGTTAAACATGCCCATTCCGGCCGGGCTCGGTGGCTCAGCCTGTAATCCCGCGCCTTTGGGAGGCTGAGGTGAGTGGATTGCCTGAGCCCGCGGGTTCGAGACCCGCCTGGGCAGCGAGACCTCATCTCTACAATAAATCAAAAAATCAGCCGGGCGTGGTAGCGCATGCCTGTAATTCCGGCTACTCGGATGGCTGAGGCGGAAGGATCGCCGGAGCCCAGCAGGTCGAGGCTGTGGTGGCCGGGAGCGGTCACTGCACTCCAGTCTGGGCGACCGAGTGAGACTCCAACTCAAAACAAAACCAAAAAAACGCCGATTCCTAGGCCTCACCCCAGAATGACTAAGACACACTCTTAAAGGTTGGGTGGATCCTGGGAATAGGTATACTTAATAAGCTCTGTTGGTGATTTTGCTATAAACTCAGAAGGTGAAAACACCTCTTCTGGCTCAACAGAGCAAGGGTCGTCATTGCTCCTTGCAGCCCTGGTCTGCTCACTCTCGTGCCTTGGTTCATTTTATTCCTTCTCTCTTCCACCTGAAAGGTCTTCCCCTTATCTTTATCCAAGTCATACCTACGCTATAACTAAGTTCAAAAATCACTCATCCATGAAGCCTAATCCCTTTTTCTTGTGAACTCCGTTTCTTCCACTGTGCACAGGTTTATATCTGTTTATACATAATGCTTCAGCTTCTTTACTCAGCAATAAGCTGCTTTAGGTCAAAGAGCCTTTTTATGTTGTTGTATTTTTGTAATTTAGACATTGTTAAGACATATGCTAAATCAGTGACTCAGTGAAAACATAACAGCTGATGGCATCCAGAACTCAGCGCTTGCCTAATATGTACTCTTCTCTTAAGGGCTAGTTAACATAACCCCACACTATCTTCAGTATGCAAAGAAGCACATCTCCAGGAAAGGTGGCAGTGGGAGAAAGACAACTCAAGATAAATGACCATCAGCATTTCTCAAGAAACAGCTATAAAACCTTAACTGCTTTCTAAATCAAAATGCCATACTTACCATTTTCACAAATGAAAGAAATTGGTTTAAAGAAAAATACTCCAAAGTACTATTTTACATATAATAACTGTGTCCAAAAGTGTTGAATATTCTAAAAGGCTATGTTTTCTAAAAATGTACAGAAATATGTCTTCATATACATGTGCTTCAACTGTATAAGGCTTCTAAAGATAATTTTTATAACAACCTCTACTTAAGATTCCTAAAGAAAAAAAAAACTTTAAAGTTTGACAGAGAGGTTTATCACTATAGATTAGTGGATGACCCTCACCGAGTGCTGACGGTACACCAGGTGCTATGCTCAGCCGTTTATATGATTCTATCACTTAGTTTTCCCAACAACACCCTTATGAATTGGGGTTGTTCGTGGTTTATGAAGGAGAACAGGGAGACCTGCCAGGGTTGGGTTATTGCCCAAGGTCACTGAACTGGCAGAACTGAGATTTCGAGGCCCCATGCCTGATTCTTTCTTTCTACAGACCTTGCTTTCTTGACATGCTGCTGCTGTCTATTGAGAGTGAAACCACAGAGAGCTGGGGTGAGAGCCGGGGGAGGAAGAAAGAGTGGATTAGAGGATGAGGGACGGCTTGGCTGTCAGGCAAATCTCAGGTCACATCTTCTCTGTATGAGCCTCTCTGATCTTCAGCTTTCTTCTCTGTAACTATTTGGACCATTTGGAGCTGTTGCAAGGATTGTGTAAGATGATGCATGGGAGGCCAGTGCCTTAACACATGGGAGGTATTAATAATATTAATAATAGACAATGTCATCAACTTTGGTTTTGTCATGAAGAGTCCTTGTAGATTTCTCATTACTAAGTCATCATCTAATTCAGTAAAATGCACTAACTGGTTTTTCACCCTGCACAGATTCTGCTGAAATCACATAAATATTATCTAATTTATTATTGTTTGGGGGGGAGCTTTTGTATCAAATGTCTTTAAACATTTGTATAAACGAGAATGCAATATTCAAAATGCTGCAAACCTTCCTCCAATTTCAAACTGATGAGCTAAGCTGCTCTTAGTAACTGTACTTCACATATGTCAAATAGGCCGACTGCTCCACTCTGTGAACAAATCATGCTTAAAGGAACGTGGCCCAGGGCTGGTATAGTACACCTGTCACGATTAGCTTCTCTAGCAGCCCCTCCACAGCCTGCTTTGCTTCACCCAGGGATAATGATGGTCATTATTTCTTTTTCCTACAGCAATTCTTCCTAAAGGCTTAGGTCTGGCAAGAGGGAATGATTCCGAGAGGGCACTGGGATTCTCCACATGCCATTCCTCCTTCATCTCTCCCTCTCTAATTTGATTGCTTTGTGCGTAAGTGTATTTGGGTAAGTGTCTACATTTCAGATGTCCAAATTAGGGGGAAAAAAATCTCTTCTGAAATCCATCTGTTCCATCCATCTAGCAGGTACAGATTGGGTTTTCTGGAGTGGTCTAAGTCCATTATTAAATTCTAGGGAAACCCCGTACTTAGATATGTCTTCAAACTGGGGTGAAGTTTGAAGAATTGAGTCAATAATTAGAGGTCTCAAGAGACAGACTAAACATTGTTGATGAATAATTATCTTTTTGTTGGCCAATTGTACTCACAGATATTATTTGTAGAAAAATGTTTATAATATCTACATTGTTTGTGAGACCCATACATTATTAACCCATATAAACAATTTGCAGTGTGCTGTATTTTTGTGTATAATCTCTAGTTCTCAGGAAAAAAAAAATTTCATTAGCACTTTCCTGAATGTGAATTCTTTAAAAAGTAATAAAATTAATTGTCTTTTTATAACTTAGAAATAACTTTACAAATATTTTGACAGAATGATTCAGATATTCATACTAATGAGTATACTTTTTTTCTGGAAAACAGTGTGGTACTCACACTTCCACAATGGCTGAAAATCTCTTGCTCTCTGGGGGAATCTTTCACATACTAATTTATGGAGATACTTTTATTCTCTTTTTATTCACAGACAGCTAGGATTGAAGCGCCTACCCTTTTAATGTACTACAAACATTTCTTAAAACTTAAGACCATTTATGTTTTTTCTAAAAGATATGTTCAGATGTCTACAATTTAAATAATACAGCTACTTTTTATATAAATACAGAAAATACAGGGCAAAAATACAATATTAAATGTACAATCTTGCTATAGAACCAGCACTAAAATAGGATTTTTATTGTTAAAATCTTCCTGAGAGCACTCTGCATTTATGAGATTAAGCTGCTGTGAAGTCTGTTTTATCTATCCCTGAAATTATTTTGTCAGTCTCTTTAACTATCTAAGTATTTTTTACAGTTAGAATTAAGAACCCAAACCTATCATTAGCATTCTCATAAATCCTTGGTAGAAAATCTGTATACCAAAAAAAAAAAAAGAAATAGAAAATTTCTTTTTAACTAGAGGATGTTCTACAACTGGAAACAATGAATACATAATATAAATTACATACTTTTCAAAAATTTTGCATTTTCTCTATTAGAATGATATAGGGAAAAAAGTATAGCCAAATATGCAAGGAAAGCTTGGTCATGCTTCCAGTACCAGGGTTTAAGCTTTCTTCAGTGTTCCTGTACCCTTCTACAATGGTTGCTGAGTAACATTAGCATAATCCTGAATTATTAAGAAAATTAGAGGTCAGATTTACTTTACAGGAGAATTCAACCTATCTGAATCAGACCTGAGAGGGTCATAGCATTCCAGATGTGTGCCTGGTGGTAGGTGTAAAGTGCACCACATGTAGAGAATGTGCACAGTAAGGAAAAAGACAAATTACCCAGAGCTATTACTGTCATTAGTTCCATCAGCCTGGGAAGCCCTCCCACGGCATTTTCAGTGTAGTGTGTGGAGCAGGCCTGGGGCTTATCACATCTCGCAGGGGGTCGTCTTCTGCCGGGCATAGTCACATAGCTTGACATTTCAGTTAAAATTAAAAAAAAAAGTCTGGGCCCTCTTTCTCCATACAGGCTTCTGTTTCCCAGCTCTACGACCAGTAGCTAAAATAAAGGGAGCCAGCCCACTGAAGGCTGCAATCATTTATCTGATGGCAGAATCGCTAGCCTTTCTAGAGGTGCACACTGTTCTTTCACATAATCAGTTTTAAGCCAGGGACAATAAGCCTCTGCAGTTACTATATAGTACCAGAGGCTCCTTTGGGAGTTCACTAACCTTTTGAATATTTCACTACAATTAAAAGGCTAAGAATCTATGCTACAAGAAATGTGATGAAATAAGAAAACATGCATAATAATGTTAGAAGGAATATTGCATTTAGACTGTATGGTGGCAACCAATGAGAAATGCTTAAGGGACAACTGGTAAGAAAGTCATTTTCCCAAGATGTTTTTCATTCTGGAAATGCATATGGACAATATTTATTATGGGATATTAAGAAAAAGAAGAGAATGCTACAAATATATATAATAACCATAACTACATAGGAATCTGTGCCTATGGCAAGTAATTGCATAAAATAAATGTGTTGTGCTAGGGTGCTATGATTTTTAAAAACTATTTTAATTATTTGCTAAAATCACTTAAATGTTGCATATTCTCCTCAGTTAAAGCCACAAAAGTAAATGTATACAAGTATTGCCATGAGAGAAATAGTGAAAACAGAACTAGAACAATGTGAAAATGTAAAGTAGCCCCCACTCCATCTTTAGGGGAAAAGTATAAAGACTCAGCATCCATCTCAACAAGGAAGTAAAAGAAAGATGCAAAGAACATCAAGTAATTCATTTGAGAGAAAAATTATTCTATCATACCTTTCTTAATAATAATAAGTCCACATATGGGATTTATCACATAAGTAGGTACACATCAAATGTATCCAACAGACATTTCTTATGCATTTGGAACTATGATTCAGAGAAGCTAAGTCACATGTCCAAGACCAAACAGCAAGTATTCATATCCCAGACTGCCTGACTCTGTACCTTTAACCACGAAGTTACAGCTTCACTCTCTCTTTCTCTTGGCTGTTCATAATCTCTCAGTAAGCCCTAGCCACCATTCTGAATAGCTCTTTTTTCTGTTTCTTCCCTTGACCTGAGCCTTTAATAAAGCTGTATAGTTCTCATCTGACATTAGCAGGTCAGATATTCATTCATTCTTTAATTCATATCTAGAAAATAAATATTTGAGTGCTTATTATGCATTGTGATGGCACTGGAGATACAAACCTAAAATAATAATAATGAACACTTTGGGGAATACAAACATGCAAACAGGCAAATGCACTCTGTTATGAAAGCACATGGCTGGGGTATGAGCATGGTATGAGCATTGTAAAGGGTGAAAAGGGAAAGAATAAAAAAAGGACAAAAACAAAACAAACATGGTACATTCCACACAACCCATCTAGCTAGACTTAGAGTACAGTGATAACTGTTAAAACTCTGTTGTAGCTAGAACAGTCTCATTTTTACAGACCTGGAAGTTTTGCTTTTCCAGGAAAAAACTATTTAAGATCCCAAAAAGCAACACATAGAACATTTAAGCCAGCCTGGGCAACATAACAAGACCCTGTCTCTAAAACCTGAGGCAAAAGGATTGCTTGAGCCCAGGTGTTTGAGGCAGCAGTGAGCTATGATGGCATCGCTGCCCTCCAACCTGGGTGACAGAGCTATACTATTTCTTAAAAAGATGTTGTTTTTTAAAACTTTGTATGCTTTCCCTGGTTGTATGTCAACAGTAAAATGTGCTTTATGAGACAGTCACTGCAGTTCATGAAGCTTCACACACAGAGTTCCATGCCAAGTGAGAGCCGGATGGGCACTGGGAAATGCTGTGCTTCCCTGTGGATACATAACTAAGCATGGGCAAAAGAGATCCCAAGAAACCAAGAGGCAAAATGTCATCCTATACTCTTTTTGTGCAAACTTGCTGGGAGGAATACAAGAAGAAGCACCCAGATGCTTCAGTCAACTTAGAATTCTCTAAGAAGTGCTCAGAGGGGTGGAAGTCCACATCTGCTAAAGAGAAAGAAAAATTGGAAGACATGGCAAAGGTGGACAACGCCCGTTATGAAAGATAATGAAAGCCTATATCCTCCCTAAAGGGTAATTCAAGGATTCCATTTTTACCCAAGAGGTCTCCTGCCTTTTTCCTGTTCTTTTCTGTGTATCATCCCCAAATTAAAGAACATCTTGATCTGTCCATTGATGATGTTGCATAGAAACGGAGAGGGCTGGGCTCGGTGGCTCAGCCTGTAATCCCGCACTTTGGGAGGCCGAGGTGAGTGGATTACCTGAGCCCGCGGGTTCGAGACCCGCCTGGGCAACTTGGCGAGACCTCATCTCTACAATAAATCAAAAATTAGCCGGCGTGGAAGCGCACACCTGTAGTTCCAGCTGCTTGGAAGGCTAAGGCGGAAGGATCGCTGGAACCCAGCAGGTCGAGGCTGCGGTGGCTGGGAATGGCCACTGCACTCCAGTCTGGATGACAGAGTGAGATTCCAACTCAAAAAAAAAAAAAAAAGGAAAAGAAACAAACAAACTGGGAGAAATGTGAAATGGCATTGCTGCAGATGACTGGCAGTCTTATGAAAAGAAGGCTGCGAAGATAAAGGAGAGAAATATGAAAAGAATATTGCTGCATATCGAGTTAAAGGAAAACGTGACATAGCAAAAAAAAAAAAAAAAAGGAAGTTATCAAAGCTGAAAAATTCTATAACCAACACATTCTTGCAATAACACTCTTCATCATTCATGAGGGCTCCACGCTCATGACCCAACCACCTTCTAAGGGACTTGCCTCTCAACACTGATACAATGGCAACTAAGTTTCTACCATATGAATTTTGGGAGGACATATTCAAAACATAGCAACCTATATTGCATATTTGTAGATAAGAATGATAAACAATATGAAGGGAAACCCCTCCCCCTCAAAAAAACCAGAATTACCTTTTGGTGGGTAGGCTTCTTGACGTACACTTGAAATCTGTTCCTCTGGATCAAATGGTCAACCTAAGTTTTTATCTGGAAGTTTTGAGGAGGTTGCATCCCAATTTGCAGGAATAAACATCCCAAGTTGTGGCAAACAGGTGACTGGTTCTTCCCCCATGATGACACACCACCTGCCCACATTGTGCTGACTTTTGACCCAAAACAGCAGGCCCCACCATCCGAGAGATACCTTTTTTTGTTTGTTTCTCTGGATGAAAAAAAGTCCTCAAGGGAAAAGTTTTGTGGATGTGGAAGAGGCAAAACAAAACACAGCAGACGCAAAAAGGCATCAGAACGAATGAGTTCAAAACCTATTTGAGCAGTTGAAAAAAATCTCAATAGGTGTATTACATCACATGAAGAGTACTTTGAAGTTGACCAAAGTTTAAACATGTAAGAATAAGTACATCATTTTTTTTAATAAATAAATTCTGGATTTTGGGGGTTGCTCTCTCATAGATTATTACCTAGCCTGGTGCCTGGCACATAAAAGATAACCATTAAATGATAGCTATAGTAGAAGATCTGAGAAAGCCAAATGTCCATAAATCTCAATTTAGTGACAAGAGGCAGGAAAAATCATTTACTCAGGATCAATCAAACTTGATCCTCAGTCCTGACTGGCTGTTCAAATATATATTTTACTAATAGTAAAGTTCAACTTTGCTAATGATTCAAAAGCTTTCCTGTCTTTCTTCTACTTCATTTATATTCAGTATAAGAATATATGCTATATAGAATGCTGAGGCAGAAGGATCACCTGAGTCCAGCAGGTCAAGGTTATGGTGGCAGTGAGCGTGCCACTGCACTCCAGCCTGGGAGACAAAGTGAGACTGTGACTCAAAGAAAAAAAGAAAAAGAAAAAAAAAAAAAAGAATATATGCCATGGATCAATAGCTTCAGGTCAGAAAAGAAGCCTTGATATATTTAAAATAAGGTCTTTGGGCAATTAGGACATTCCTAGGCTTAGCAAAAGGTGTCTCAAAAGTTCTAATGCGTTCCTCTGTACTCTAGCCACCCAGCTGTCTTATGCGTGGCTTACTATGGAGTTAATTAGTTCAATGCCAAGAGGTCTGGAGACTCTTGTAGAGTGCCTAGCTGTCATGTATTTATTCAGGCATGTTTCCTCCTGAGATAGTTAATTGCATTCTGCCTTACAAATCCAAGGCCTTTATTTAACTCTACAACTTTCCAGAATATGTTGACTATGTATTCTTGCTAAGCAATATTGAATGATTTTGGCTGTCACCTTGTGATAGTGGGCGGTGAGAAAGAAAATGATTCTCATTAACTATCGAGTATAAAAATAGATTTTTCATTATTCATTTTGAACAAAATGCTTTTTTTTCTGTAGAAGAAAATCAACTTTCTGAACACAAATATATTTTGAATTGTCATTTTCTCCTTCCATATGAACAATCAAGACTCTGAAAAAAGGTAACTGCCAGGCTCGGTGGCTCAGCCTGTAATCCCGCCTTGGGAGGCTGAGGTGAGTGGATTGCCTGAGCCTGAGGGTTCGAGACCCACCTGGGCAGCGAGACCTCATTTCTACAATAAATCAAAAAATCAGTCGGGCGTGGTAGCGCATGCCTATAATTCCCGCTACTCGGAAGGCTGAGGGGGAAGGATCGCTGGAGCCCAGCAGGCGAGACTGCGGTGGCTGGGAGCGGCCACTGCACTCCAGTCTGGGCAACCGAGTGAGACTCCAACTCCAAAAGAAAAGAAAAAGAAAAAAGATAGCTAATATCAAGTTATATCAAATTAATAGACTTATAAAAACTAAGTTATGCTTCCGTTAATATACTTTGAAAATGACGTGAATTTAAGAAGTTTCATGGAATGAACACAAATGACAGTTCATTCAGAAAAAAATCAAGGGTTAGTTTAGAAAATATTTTATTTGTTAATTTTGAATTCTACAAGGAATGGAATAACTAAAATATTTACAATCGTGGAGATGCCTTTGTTGTATTGTTTTGTGCAGCTTCAAAATAATAAAAATCAGTACTTAGAGGAAAAAGAAAGATGAAATTCCTATTATTCTGGGAGAAAATGGGATTAAAGAAATCACAACATTAGGCATTTTAAAAACAGAGTATTTTCAACTATGCTCATTAAATTATTTTGCTTTGTCTTGGTTCACTTTTCTATACTACTCCTTATGTATTTCCTTTCCCAGCAGATGAGCTTTTCCTTTCTGTACTCTTGACACTGATCCTCAAAATCTTCAACTAAATATTTTCTTCATCTATTATTTCCTACATTTACTAAAGTCTTCATGATTTATCCTCTCGTATATATTCCAAAATATTGGGTGGGAAATAATTAATCTTTTAAAATTATTTTGAACTACAAATAAGAACTAACCTAATGTGTTTTTATGTGTTACTAGATTTAATCTTTATTTCCCCCAATGATCCTGCAGTATAGGCACACCTATAGCAGCATACACCCTATCATTTTGCACAAAGCAAAGTAGGACCAAGAGAAACTATAAATTCTTGATAGGTATCCATTCCAGGGGAGGAAAATTATGGCAGATAGTATTACTGATTTTCTATTACCATGGATACCTCAGTAATGCAAAACTATATACTACCATCTGATTGCCCAGTGTTTTCAGACTGGCAAAGTATTAACTGAATGTTGTGTCACAATACAAAATATATGAGGACTTGCTTCTTGCCATCTGAATTTTTAAGATCTAACTTATTTTTTTAACTTAATGTAGTTTTTAAACCTGTTGCTTGTTTTCAAAGCCTTTTCAGCTGAGTTTTTAATAGTACAGTAATATATAGTCTAAGGAATATTACCTCCTGATGAAACACCACTTATTTTAGCCTAGTGTCAACAAAATCAAGCAAATTGCTAACCTCTTAAACAGTTTTACAACATGCCAACAGGCTTCTATTTTTTCTTAGTTTTTTTCCTTAGACTCTTGTAATTACTGGATAATTACTTCTCCATACTCACTTTCTTTTGACAGCTTAGTTCTAGCCCCTGGGAGTTTAACATCTAATTGGTTTGTCTGCTTGGATTGTGGAATCTTGAGACTTTTTGAATTTGGCAAAGCCAGGGGGGTTAAAAACATTTTAGGTAGTTCTATTCCCCAGAGCCCATTAAAGAGGGTTAATAGGAGTACCAGCTTATAGTACTTCTTCAGTCATTCTTCACAAGCCTGGTAACTAGACTTAGTGAATACTTTATCAGAGTAAAGCTCTATAGAATCACTGCACTCAATAAATGTCCAATAACAATGGTGAAGAGTTAGATGAACTATATTTAAAATATTTCCCCCCTAATTCCCTTCCTAAATCTGTCTTCTATCTTGCTTCTTTATGGTATCCAGTGACCTCCATTCAGCCAAGTTCAAAGGCATTTTCTCTGTCCTTATCTTTCTTGATCTTTCTGATGTATGGAGCACAGCTTTTCATACCTGCCCCTTTGAAGACTTCTGGCTTCAGTTCCCGAGACATTTCTATTGTCTTTTATATTTCCTCATCACCACCCTGATCTCTTCACCTATTTCTCACATTTATGTCCTTTTTTCTTACACCCTTCCAGTCACTTTTCTTCCAATGTACCTTTGATGAAATACTGTTATTGTGTCTTCCTGCTTTTAACTTTCTATATAGATTCTTTTGTTTTCACAAAGTTGTATAAGTGAATAACTTACAGATTTTTAATACCAATCCATTTCTTTCTGTAGTCTTGGATAGAACAAGAGCATATCAAAACTCAAACACACAGTTTCAATTTAGAATTGATGCATACACATATATCTCATTTTCTTTTTTGACAGCTCACCATCTCTTCAAAGGCCACCTCCTCATAGAAGCCTTACTTGATTTCAACTATCTACCCTTTTTCGCTGCTTAATTTTTTTTCATAGTATCTATACCATCCTTCATTATAGCATGCACTTGTATATTCTTTAAATCTGCCACAAAAATGTAAGCTCCATAAAGCAAGAACTTTTTGTTTTGTTCACTGTTATGTAACCAATACATAGAATAGTGTATAACCTATAGTAAGTAATTGACACACACTTGAATGGATTAATGAATGAGTAAATTAATAAATGGACAATGCCTTCAACTCTGTCATTCAGATTCAGAAACTTAGAATCATCCTTGACTTCTTAATGCTGCTTCAATGCTTTAGTCAATATTCAGCTGTTTCAGCGTAAGTCTAGGCTAATGGGCTAATGTAAAAAATAGTCTCCACAATAATTCAGTGGTTTAAAGAAAATAAAAAATTTAAATGTTATTTACAGTTTGAGCTGAGTGTTTCAAGTCGGCAGGCAACTCCATTCCCCGAAGTTATTATCCACACTGTTATTATCTGCCTGGTTAAACCTGGACCTTTATGAGTACCAGCCAGTTGGAAGGAAAAGAGAGCACAAAGGAAGCACACTCTCTATTCCAAAGCCAAAGTCTAGAGTAACCCACAGTACTTCCCTCTTTAGATCCCATTAACAAGAATGTAGTCATATGACTCACCCAACTGCAAAGGGAGCTTGGGATATGCAGCCAATACATGTACTTATAAACTCCCTATACCAATTTCTCAGAACCTCTCTCAAATCAATGTTTCTTTTTCTTCATACCAACTATAAAAATTTCATCCCTGCCTGAACCACTATGATGCTTGAATTGTTATTTTCCCAGCCTTTAGTCTTTCATTTTACCAGCCTATCTCATTCCAAAAACCAAATGACTTTTCCAAATTATAACTGTCACTTTTAATTCCTGGTCTCAAAATCCTGTGGCTAGCAATTCCTGCTTATGTCAAGTCCAAATTATTTGGGATGGATTTCAGAGTTCTCTTCGGTGCTCATTATCCTCCACATCTTCAGAAGCTTAGTCTCTAAGAGATAAACATGTTCAGCACATTTTACATACACTAGTCAATGTTCATGTTCCTTTCTCTCCTAGAGTATCTTAAACGGAGATTTAAATTTTCAGTTATGCCGGGCTCGGTGGCTCAGCCTGTAATCCTGCGCTTTGGGAGGCTGTGGTGAGTGGATTGCCTGAGCCCGTGGGTTCGAGACCCACCTGGGCAACTTGGCGAGACCTCTTCTCTACAATAAATTAAAAAATTAGCCGGGCGTGGTAACGCGTGCCTGTAGTTCTAGCTACTTGGAAGGCTGAGCGGAAGGATCACCGGAGCCCAGCAGGTCAAGGCTGCGGTGGCTGGGAGCAGCCACTGCACCCAGTCTGGGCAACAGAGTGACACTCCAACTCAAATAAATAAATAAATAAATAAATAAATAAATAAATAAATTTTTCAGTTATATAGTGTTACTATATATGTATATATTTTAAGGCCCTGGATATAAGGGGCTTTCAGATCAGTGTTTGATGATACAATTGAAAAGGCAAAACAAACAAACAAACAACAAACCTATGACCTGAACTTGACTTAAAGACAAATGTATATCACTAGAGCATTAATATAAGCAATTAAATTTTCTGAAGCAATAGCATCTCTGTAATCCTTTCATTAAAGTCCATTTTAAAAGCAGTGGCTCTCAATATGTGTTTTGAGAAAACCTAAGGCAATGTCCCTGAAACATTTTCAGGGGGTCGGTGAGGCCAAATCTCTTTTCAGGATAATGCTAAGACTTGATTTGCTTTTTTACCTTCATTCTTTCACAAGTGGACATGGAGTTCCAGAGGCTACATGATGTGTTGTAACATCACTATAGATTGAATGAGGAGGCAGATAAGAGAAAGCAGCTGTTTTCTACTGAGCCAGATATTTAAAAGATTTGCAAAACTAGAAGATAATTTTACTCTTCTCATTAAATTTTTGCTTTGTAAACTATTGATATTTTTTATTTAAATGCTATTTATGTTAAGATAGTGTGTTATTTGAATGAATTCATAAATATTTTGAAATGATCATTTTAATTATCATATAGTAAATACTTATAATATAACTCCTATAAATGAAAGCTTTTTGAGGTCCTCAATAATTTTTCAGTGTAAAGAAGTCTTGAAATCCAAAGGTTGAGAGCCACTGCTTTAAGGAGATAAATTATAGTTTTGCTATCATTTATGACACCCACCCCTTTCCTCTTCAACCTCTTCTCTCAATTTCTAGAAGAAGAGTGGACATCACTGAAAATACCCGTAAAGCAATTTCTGTTCTCTGATCTAACATAGTACTCAATGAAGTCACCAAGGACAAAGTATTGCTTCTTTGATGTTCTGCTATTACACATATGAAGGAAAGACAAGGGAACTGAGAATTGTGCTGAGAAACAGGTACAGAGGTCATTAGTAAAACAGGCTCTGGTGGCTCTCATGCATAACTGATGACTGTAAAGTGCTTTACAGATAGAAAAAGTGTTATGTAATGGCAGAAACAACCACCATGCACCTCTTGCTCTAGAAGAAACTGACACTTTTTTGATATTTCCTATAAAGAAGATTTAAAATATTCTTAGTCTATATAGTGATTCTACAAGATTTTAACTCGAATAACCAAAACAACATTCACGAAGAACAACACTCATCATTTATACTCTTGGACCATCACTCAATTCTGTTACAGATTCTAGTCTAATATCAGCCATTTAGCCTTGCCCTAGAGAAAACTCTATGCCACGGCCAAAGGCTGCCACAATACACATTAAAAATGCATACATTTATCCACAAGACTGATTTCATATAGTCTATCATCACTACAAAATGAAAACATACACAAAGCATCACTCAAATTCCAGTAAATAGTTCAATAGAAATAACTTCCTCTATGGTGAGTAAACAGTGTATACCAGCGTTGCTTCTAGATCTCAGTGGTAGAGAAGTTCTACAATCTGCCTGGGAGTATGAAATATCATTAAACTAGGGCTACTCCTAAAACTCTAAAATGTGGGGGAAATATATTCAGTCCTTTTTTTTTCCTCCTTGTATGTCGTCTTTGTCTTTAAAGTCAATTCTAATTCTACCACTTCATGTGCTTATTTTCATTTATGAGATTAACATATTCTCAGGGCCTAGATGTGCCCAAAACTATTTCTTTGGTTGTTTTAGCCCTAACATACTTGATATGAAGACACTGGTGGTTGAAATACCTCCAACCCCTTTTTTGCTCATGACAGACAAGGACATTTTCTATTAACATTAATGAGACTTATGAGTCCATCCTGATGGAATAACAGAACTAAGGGGTGAGTTTTTATGGGCAATATAATATCCTTCATTCAAGTGTTCAACTTCTGGTAAATAGGTAGATATTTGCCCATGTAAAAAATGTTGAGTTATCAGTGACTTTAAAGTTGTAAAAACTGTAAGGATACATCATAGTCTTAAAAAAATATGACATGTACTTTGATACAAAAACAGAATTCTAAGTAGCAATCTTCAAAATATTTCCATGTGTTACAAGGAAAGTAAATGAATGATTTCAGAATTTACTCAAAAGTTTCATTCTCCAGAAACTACTAATTCATGCTTTCCACATCTAATCTTTTTAGACAGCAGCCCTTCAATGTTAGTGGAAGTAAATTACTGTACTTTACAAATAAAGTAAATTTTGTTTTGTGAATTAAATCTTAAATGTTATGTAGGCTGCCAGTCTACTTGTATTTCAAGTATTTCTTTTTGAAATGATCTGATCTCCCATAGCAAAAATTCTTGAATTACTGAAATATAATTTTAAATAACTCTCAGTTATATTCTTAGAGTTTAAGATGAAATTTTTACTACTTGGGCCTATAAGTATTTTTTCCCTTTAATACTTAAAATACACTGTTTTAAAGTATATATGTTCTTTTTACAATTCTAACTCATTTTTTTCTATTTCTTTCTAATCTTCCCAAAAATCAAATATAGATTTTCTTTTGTTGAACCCATTTTTTAAAGTAAACCTTCTGTTAATAGTAAAAAAAAAAGTAGTTATTCTAATAAATAATAAATTAAAAATTTAAGAAAAACACATTTTTACTTAGGTGTGAACAATTTTTTTGAGGGAAAAGAATACTTATTTACAGTAATTGTGAATGTAAGTAATTTAAATTATCAAAATAACTACAGAATAGAACCTGTACAAGTAACATTTCACAAGTCATATTTTTACTGTGCATTGGACTACTTTCCTGTTTTATATTACAGAATGAGAAAATAGAGAACACATTTTGGAAACTATTAATTAAAAAGGTATTAGAAAAAAGTAAAATATTTCATAGCCCTTAAAAGTTAATTCCCACCATATTTTACTTTATCATATTCAGTGCCTGTCTAGTATTATCTCTACATACCTGCTCACTTTTAACAAGTTTCAAACAACACGTTGTATTTGTGACAAGTCAAAATAAACAACAACCTTCACCCATGAGAAAAAGAAAAGTCAGTGCCTGAGTTACTCTTCAGGATTCTTTTCTAGAGAAATCATTTTTTAAAAAAATCTTCATGCAGACATCCTTCAGTTTCAAAAAATTTGGGTTTGAATTGTTTGGTTCTTTTTCATGGTGACACACAGTTGTGATGCAGAGTTGTGACACATACAGTTGTGATGCAGAACAGGCAGGGAAAAGCCTAACGGCATGGGTTTTTGGTGTCATCAAAGCTGGGAGATGGTGGTGTTTGTATTCACACCATGTTAAGTACATAGCTAAGTTCCTCTCACCTACATTTATGGTTAGTTTTTAAACACAGGCAATATTACCTACTCCATGCCACACACACACGTTTGCAAACTAGAATAGTAACAGATGTCACTAGAACCTATCCTTTTCTTGAAACAAGAAAAAATTATCCCATAGGAAAAGACCAAAGTTATAATTAACTTAATCTCATTCAATGAATTTGGAATTCGAACCACAAAATCCTTGATTATAAGTCCCCATGCTTAGCTATTTGTTACTCCAAAAGGGCACTGCAAGATCTGTCCCAATGGTACCCTTGCTCCCAGGTGAGTAACAGTGCCAGCCTCTCTGTGGTGGAAGCCAGCTAGGGAGGATGAAGGCTTCCACGGTTTGCCCAGTGACGTGGTCACAAAAACACTGGAAAGTCACGCCACTTGTCTATATCCGCGGGGGGAAAGGGAGCTCAGCCGCGCAGGGACACCCTGTCCAAGATGGTGACGCATCTTTCTCGGTACATTCGGAACAAGACGCAGCTTATTACTGAACTAAATGTTTTTATTGATTGCCCTTGAGTCAGAGCCCACTGACCCCGCAAACCATAAATGGCTTTAGCGCAGGGCTGTCATTTCCAGGCAGCAAGAGATACTGGATTAGTCCAAGACACCTCACCTCAGCTTTCCCCCACTGTCCCTTCCTCCACCTCTCCACCTCCGGGGTTCGGAAGCCAGAAAAGGGCAGCGGTTGGGCTTCCCGGAGGCCTCTCCAGGGGCCCGGGGGGCAGGGGCCGAGCAGCCGTGCGCACTCGCACGCGCGGTGGCGGAGAGTGGCCCTCGGCGCCGCCCAGCGTGGGGGACCCGGCGGCCCGGAGCTGGCGCACACCCCCACCCGGCGTCTGCGGCCGCAAAGCGGCCGGGTCTCGGGCCGAGAAGACAAATGAATGTTTTGCAGCATTCTCCATTAAACAATAAAGTGAGCTGTAAAGCTTCAGGTACTGTGTTTGTTGTGCCGTCTGCGCCGCGCGGTGGCTCCGGGCCCAGGCGAGCCGAGCGCAGTGGGCCGGGGAGCGCCTCTTCGGCTGATCCCAGGGAAAGATAAGGAGCCGCCGAGCCACCAGCTCTGTCTAGACTCGCGACCTCACAAGTCAAGCGCCTTGTTTGGATTAGCCCTCCAGATCTGCCAACCTGATCAACTGCTGAAGGAGAAGGGCCCAGAAACACCCCTTCTCCCTCTCTCCTGGACCACGACGATTGTCCCTTATTTAAGGGACCGAGGGCTGGCTTGCCTGCGGGACTGTCGTGGCTGGTTATACCGGTGTCTGGGTCTCCCATTCCTTGCCCCACCCCCACCCTGCCGGGCGTGGGAAACGCCAGGGGGTGGGGGGAGGGGACTAGAACCACTAGGACTACCCACAAAAATAAGTAGCGAACTCAGTCAAATCCACAAATAACATCACTCCAAAATGAACACGAACTTCTGATCAGTGTAATGGAAAGAGGATCCCAAGCGAGGGATGAGCAGCTCTCAGGCTACGCGGAATCTTCCAGATGGCTCTCGTAAAAGGCGGGTCAATGTGCCTTTCCTCCCCACCTGACGAAATGCCATCTCTTTCTTGCAAACCTAGGTGTCCTCTTTTTGTGGGGTGGGGGAGAAAATATATGTGCATATGTCTGTATATATATACTTGCACATATGTAAACATATAATTTTTAGAACCCTTTGCTTATCAGTGCTGAGAGCTTTTGCAGAGACATAATTAAGCAGAAAGATTTGCAAAATAAAATTTAAAAAATTAGAGTAAAAGAGACTTAAGTGCTGTAACGGGAAGAGGCTGGCTTCCTCAAGGCACAGAAAGTGGCTTCTCTGAGCCAACAGCTTAAGCACCATAAAAATTAAAGGATGTGATAGTAAGAATGCTCACAGCAAACACTCAGCAGGCTTCCCTGCTGCCCCTCCCCCCGCTTCACTCCCTGTGAACCAACTTCTCTGTCTACACTTCAGAAGTCTCCAGGAGGTGTGGAGAGATCCTCCATCACGGCTTGGGACATTGTAAGCTGTGAAGTTTATGTTTGTGGCGCCTGGGCTCAAACAGCCATTCAGTGGCTTGCTCCGTTATCAAGAAAACAACAATCAGAAACAATCAGTAAACAGAATGGGCTGCCAGAGCCCTGAACTAACTACTTGCATTTTAGTTTAAAAACACCAACTTACACTGTATTAGTTACTTTTTATTTTACATAGTTATTGAGAATTCAAGATTTGGGACTTTTTTTTGGGAGTAACGCTTTTTAAATAAAGGCACAACAATAATCCTTTTTGTTTTTTTCTTCCAGCACTCCCCAAAGAAAAGGACTTGCCTTGTTGTGTGATATAATCTTTAATTGTTGATTAGCAGAGAGGAAGTAAAGACTCTTTAATGAATAAAATTCAAGTATAATTTGAATTATAAATCTCCTGTACAAAAGTCAACAAAATTGAACTTTACAAATAATAAACACTTTTTGCTTAACTTGTATTTGAAACGAGAATAAAAAAGCCAAAGTGGCTGGGTGCTGTCCAAATCTAGCTTTGTTAAGGGTTTGAACTGAGATTTTAACCTTTTTACTTCTTTTTTAAGAAAAAGAAACAGCCTAAGTAAAGCCACATGGGATTTACAACCGTTATATTTCAATGAGATCGATCTTGTGGCTTAAAATTCAAGGTGCTGGGGAAATACAAAGTACTTCTAAGGTAACTTGAAAGCACATTGTCTTTTTGGCAAGTAGTCAAAGGATAAGATAGACCAGAAAAGAGGTCAACACGATGAGTTTAACAAGTTGATCAGGGTGAATAGCAGCAGAGCATCACAAAGTCATCTATTTAATCTTGAACTCCAAAAAAGTTGTCAATAGGTGAGTGCTTACATACACCCACACAGCATCACATAAAACCAGAAACACTATTTCACTAGGAAAAAAAAGTCCTCAAATATGATTCTAACTTAGAAAAGACCTTTTTTGATTTTAAAAAAAAGAAGAACTAAGTCTATTTGATGAAAAGGAAAAAGAGAGACAATAGACTGAACTGGAAGATGTTATTGCTCTGAAACTATGGAGGGAAAAATCCTGTCTTTAGGACGACTAATGTTGATACGAATTCCCTGCGTGAAGGGGCGCGTACTAGATGATTTTAGTTGCATTAAATTTTAGCTTGCAGAAGCTGAAGGAAATGAGTCATAACGTCCAGAAGGAAGAATTCAGAGTAATATGGGAGGGACGATCAAAGGTAATAACAAACAGGAGGAATTTCATGAGAAGAGCAGATCTCAAAACTTGGTCTCCAGAGGTGTGCAGAGAAAAGGAGAGTATGTGCACGAGGTGATTTGCAAACAAGAAGACATCTCAGCTACACATTTTAGAGTGCATGCTGAGGAGTATGGAGAGGAAGGCACACCTTTCATATGAATAATAGAAGAACTAGAATGCTATCGACCCATCAATCCATTCTCAGTCATCAGGCAACAAATATCTTGAATCTAGCAAATGAAACCAAATCATTCATCACCCCCTCCCTGAATTACTGTGCTTAAATTCAAGCAGTGGAGTCTAGAATAGAATTATATATATATATGAAGCATCAACCCCCCTGCCACACACACACCAAACATACACACATATCTTTCATCTTAGAAATCAATGAGAGGAGGAAAAAGGTTCCCAAAGATGTGCGCATTGCTTAGGTCCCTCCATTGCATTCAAGCCCTAAATAAAGTTTTTTCCATCTCCAGGTCCTAAAGTTCTCAGAAGAGTCTACCAGAGGATAAGGATAGAGAAGGGGGGTCGGTGGTTTCCAAGTAAGGCTCGGGTTGTCAGTAATTTTGCAGTCGTGCCACCAATATTCACGCTGGACCTGCGACCTTGCACACGCTTATTAGTCATTCCAGCTGTGATGGCGAGGAAAAAGGAAAACGGAAAAAGCAAGCAAGGAGAAATAGCGAACGGGAAGCTAAAAGAGACAAGTCCGTTGGCAAGAGATTAGAGAAGGGAGACCGGAGAGAAAAGAAGAAGAAGGAAAAAAAGCCTTTCCCCGGAGAAGATCCGTGTGAGATAAGACATAACCCTTGTTTTTCTCAACAGACGACTACAAGCCATTATTACTGCCGGCCAAATTATTACCCCTCTGTCAAGAATTAGACACAACAATCAAAGTAATCAACGGGCATGTCTAATGCACTGCAATATTTTCAATGCAAAGTTTGTTTTCTCTCTGCCCCCACGTTAGAGCCTGTAATTAACCCGTTATGTAGAACGAAGCCAAACAAAAGCCTAATTGAGGCTCGCTTCCCGACGAGCGGCAGGTTTGGAGAGGGTGGGGACGCCCTGAGAGCTGGGGCAACGCGGGTCTCGCCCCGTCTCCAGCCCGGCCTCCACCCCATCTCTGCCCGAAGGGTAACGCGCTACACCACACACGAGGAAGGTACATTAGCTTTTGTGTTTATTCAGAGTTGTCAGATATTGAAAATGGCATTACACTCGCGCATACAAATGAATCCAGTTTCCAAAGAGTTCAAAGTATCATCCTGAAGAGGGAGTGGGGTGAGGGGAGGGAGCAGGGTGAGGCCCCAAATCTTTACGCCAGCCAACCAAGAAGATTGAGAGGTCCGATTTCGGGCAGTGCCATTTATCTCCTCCCGGGTCCCGAGTCCTGGCCCCCGCCCTTGAACTCTTGCTAAGTGTCAGGGGGGAAATTGTCTGTCCCAGAGAGCACAGCCACGCCACTCTGATCGCCGATGGGGGCCAGCAGAGCACGCGACCCGGTCCCCACCCCATAAAAGGTGGTCCCCCAATAAAACATGCCGCGCTTCTCCCCCTAGACGGTCATCCTTCCCAAGGTTTTTGGAATTGGAAGGGGAGAAGGGGAGGTGGAGGAGAGGGGAAGAGGCCAGAAAAGGCATACACTGACTAATCTGGGAATTTCTGGGAACACCCTTCTCTAGGCCTGTTCCTTCAGCACAAATAGAGTAGCAGTTTCAGTCCGCTGACAGCCGCCACTGGTAAATAATGGTCATACTTCACTGGCTGGCAGAAAGCCTCTCTTTTAGCAGGAGCTTACACATATATTTGAAATACGGGTCGTTTCAACAATCCCAAGCAGGAGACTTTGGTATAAAGCACTTATTCTAAAAAAAAAAAAAAAAAAAAAGACTCCGATTCAAAAGCCATTTTAAGCAAGACCCTCTTCCTATTTGGGGTGGGTGGATGGGTGGGGAAGGCCAAGAAAGAGACTGGAGGAAGGAAAGGTAGGGGGCAGGACAGAGAACAGTATCTCATTTTCACAGAACCAGTAACATTATCACAGCTGAGAGCTAAGGGCTTCCAATCAACTTTGATCCAACTATTGAAATCCAAGCTTGCAAACTCGACCTTAACTATTTGCAATACAATATCACACCTACTGTATGTCAGTTTACCCCAATTCACATGCAATCCTTAATTTCAAACATGTTAACGGCTTGCTTGTAAACATATAAAAGAGGGACCCTGGATCATTGTGTTTATTTATTTATCTATGCCAAACGTTTATTAGTGAAATAGTCCTGAAGATATAATTCTACATATGGCGCTTTGATTTCACATAATATTTAAGAAAAAGACAAAACACATAGAATTAGACATATAATTCAAAGACCACGGTACAACCTTTATCTTTTTTTTACTTCAGCAAACAAAAAATAATGTCAAATGACATGAAAAGTGGCAAGTCTTCTGACAATAAATAATAAATTACTTTATAATTTTTGCAATGCAAGAGCAAACAAAAAAAAAAAAAAAGAAGTTTCCTTTTTTCCTTTTTATTTCCAGAGAGAGAAAACAGTCATTTTAACCAATAACTATACACATCTTTGGGGGAAAAGTTCTTGGACAGACACAAGTCAAACACAATCCCGAGACGCTTGTGGCAAAATAGAGGTAACCTTGTTGCAATGCTTTATAAGTTGGTTTTTAAATCTGAATTCAAAAACCTTTAAAGTTGCTTCAGACTTCTTGATAGAGGACGGATCTCAAAAAAAAAAGGGTGGGGAGGGTTGGGCAAAAGTAAAAAAGAAACCAACTACAGGACATGCTAAGAGACCCAGAATTTCAATTAACCCCTTGTTAAAGTCAACTAAAAACATCGCAAACCCACGAACCAACGCAGCTCCACCTTCCTGAAAGGACTCTTTCAGCCAAGAAGGCCAATCTCTCTTCCTGCTCTTGCTGGAGCTCCTGTTTGGCAAGGCAATGACCAATATAGAAACAGCACCATTCAGAGTAGGATGAACTAGAAAAATTCCTATTTCTGCTTTTCTCTAGATGTGCAGTGAAATGAAAATGCTTTTTCTGAGATCCTTGAATATAAATCCTCTACGTTTTAAAAACGTCTTTTCTTTTTTTCAGTACTTCTAAGGTCATTGAATAGCATATATTGGGTTTGGGGTTTTGTTTGTTGTTTGTTTTAATTCTAGTAAAATCCCATGATTGTCTTCACAGTGTTGCTACCATATCACCTTGTCATTAAAACAGACTTCGTGCATTTCATGGAGCATTCATTTCTTGATTCAGTTTTCATTGACTGGGTCGTTAAATACTTTCGTTTCAGAGTTCAACATTATAATTTCCCACTTTCTCCAACAGGGAAAAAAAAATACAGAATGAATGTTCCTCATGCCTCAATGGGACTGGCTACCATGCTGTTAGGTGTATCTGGGAGTTGAGAGGACATCGATGCTACTTCACTGCCAGTAGAATTAGAGCCCGGTCCTCCTTCTGAAAAATTGACCTGCGTAGAAGGTTGAGAAATGAAGAAAGGAGGCTGTAACAGTATTCATTAGAAGATTATAAACTCATCATACTGTGTATGTATGTACAAGTGTTTGTGTAGACAGATATGTAGATATGTGACCATTAAACCAAAAGCATAAGCTTTTCTCCTTGTTGGTACTGCTGCCTCTTGGCCTTCCTTTCTCTTTTTCTCCCTCCCTAAATCAGACTCTTTCTTCCAAGGTAAGATCCATATATTATAAGTCATTGCATTATAAATTCCCAGCTCCTTCTTCGAGCAGTTATAAATGTGGATAAAGATATCCACATTTATAACTGAATTTTCAGAGGCTTAAAGAAAGCTTGTGAGGAGAATAACTTGAGAAGAAATCCTCTCACTTTTCCATTTTCCAAAAGATTTCTGTTTTAACTCAAACTGAATTCCCAACATTATGTTGCATTAAATTATTTAAGAACAAATGTGTTTCCCACTGTAAAATAGCATCACGACTCTACCATGCATGCTCAAAATAAAATTATCCTGCCGGCTACATGTTGCCCTGGGAGTAGGCAAGTTCTCATTCTCTAGGCATCAAAGCCTCTGTTCTCGAGTTGGAAAATCCATAACAGGTTCTGATCCTGTGGAGGAAGATTGAGAAGGGGCTCCTCTGAGGGTTCACAGCATAAGCTTTTCTCCTTGTTGGTACTGCTGCCTCTTGGCCTTCCTTTCTCTTTTTCTCCCTCCCTAAATCAGACTCTTTCTTCCAAGGTAAGATCCATATATTATAAGTCATTGCATTATAAATTCCCAGCTCCTTCTTCGAGCAGTGCTTTTAGGGTTAGAAGAAGGAGCTGGGAATTTATAATGCAATGTTCTCCAACCATGTCCACCTCTGCCTCAGCTTCTCCTCCCCTGCATCTCATCTGACATTAACGTTTAAGAAGGTGCAAACATTTGACTGCCCTGAACCCTCCCCATACATTCCTTCTATGATCCAGGTTTTGCTCAAATAACTCATCAGATTAATGACTTTAAAATAAGTCTCTTTTCCGAGTTTCAGAGTCTACCTTTCTTTCTAGATTATTAAACTTTCCCGCTGTGAGGTTAAAGGATCTCTCAAATTTGCCTAGCCTCTAGACTGGTTCACTTGCCATTTACAGACACAAGCCTAGGGCCAAGCCCTTTTTAACCACTCGCCTCTAGCCAATTACCTAACTGTTGACACTGAGAAAGCAAATGCCCTGTGGGTAAATATGAGGATAAAAAGCTAACCTTAACTAAAGCTTTATTTCCAAAGGAAGAAACAAGTTTTTAGGACAGATCTTCATGTTTCATAGAACAGGATTCTACAGGACTGATTATTCTTTGAGAAAAAAAAAATGTGTACATACACCATATTACAAAGTACATATTTTTAATTTTTTTATTTATCCTGACTCCATAAGGCTTTTGTAGGCAAAAGGGGAACAAACTTGATCTTCTCTGGATGTGTAAAACATGTTAATGCTAAAACAGATAGTACAGCTCATATCCCTTTTGCTATCCATGCCACAGAATATGTGACTACATGACATCTGAACTCATAATCTGAAAATGTCTAAGAAGGCTTGCATTTTAGATTAGGATAGTGTCAGAAGGGGATACAATAGCAAAATTATCAACTATTTGAATAATTAACATCTTTTAATATATTTGAAAACTGTACCCAGACAGGTGCCAGCTGCTTATTGGTAACAACACTGATTATGTATTACAATCACGTTGATTTCGGTCCCTAAATATCCCATTCTCTAGATGTTGAGGAGGGAGTAAACGTAATAATTGCTGACTGAAATGCCAAGGGGATCTCTGAAGTCCCTGACAACTCCAGAAGTCTAAGAGGCATGATTTTGCAACCCTGTACACCTTCCCATGCATGCTACCTAGTCAGACACCTTGAAACTAATCCTCCAAAACAGGCCTGATTGATAGAAAATTCAACCTATGCTGAATTATGCAGTCTCATAAAAAAGACACACAAGAAGCTTGCTTTCCTTGCAATTGCCTCCCTTCTCATCACCACCACACCAAGACTCTTGGTTTCTCCGCAACCATGGAACCAAGAAGGCACCCTCCCCCTCCCTGAATCTTTCAGTGTGTGACCATTAAACCAAAATCCCCTCGCTGTTGGGAATTCAGCCGCCTCAGTCTGAGAGCTGACACTTACCAGTTGCTGAAAAGCAGGCTGATCTATGTCACTCTGCAAGGCAAAGTCGCTCAGTACTTTCCAAGGCGGCTGGTAACTTTGTACTTCCACTGGGTTAGCCTGTAAGCCACCGTCGTGTCTCTCTGGACTGGCAGCCACCATGGGAGTTCCTGTCATCCCCTGGATATTCTGTGAATAGGCCCCCCCCAATCCCAACATGTTAATGAGCAAACTCCCTGCCTCCATTGTCTGCACAGGCTAAGCAAATATACCCTGGTATTATCTTATCTATATAGTGGCCTTTATTGACTCAGTTAATCTGCTGTACCTATGGATATTAGCTAGAGTTCAGTTTTGTTGTATTGTATTTTCTCTTTCTGCTTCTGTGGCCTGGACTAGTAGGTCTGCTTAGCCCTTATTAAACCAAATCCTGCTATACCTTTCTTCCTCCCCTTTACCTTCACATCTTATCCCAACTCCTCCCATCTGCCTTCTCTGGCCACAGCTTCCCAGAGGTAGAAAGCGAAAGCGGAGGCAGGAGGTGGGCTGGGCCTCCCCTCAGCCTCTAGACCGTGGTTGTTTCCTGGGAAGTTTTCAGTAAGCTGCAGATTTTTAGCAAGGAGTTCTCCTCCAGGAGCCAGCCCCCACCCCCAAGCGTGTGGGTCTGGCTGCTATTGCGCTATTATGCACTAACCAACTTAGAAAGTGCCCTGGCCCAGTCTTGGCCAGCCTGCCAAGTTTAATGACAGCAGGTTTTATGGCATTTAAAAATAGAGCCGAAGCAGTAAAAAAGAGGAAGAAAAAAAGAAAAGAAAAGAAACTCTTTCGCTTAACCAGGAGCCTATGGGGTGGGTGCTGCTGTGACCTGTGATAGTTGTGGATCCTAGTATGCGGGCCCAACGCCTCTGTGGAGGTCTGGTCTTGACCTGGAGCAGAAGGTGCCCTCTGTGTGTGTGGTGGGGGGGAGGTCACATTGGGGGACCGTGCCAGCCTGAAAGGGCAGTGGCAGGCTTCACCCAGTGGTGAGGTGTGCCCGGAGGCTGTCGCAGAGTGACCTGTCCACCAAACCACTGGACCCCGAGAGGAACCCAAGGCATTGTCCCTCCTCCATTGGACCTAAACAGGAACCCAAGGCATTGTCCCTCCTCCATTGGACCTAAACAGGAACCCAAGGCGTTGTCCTTCCCTCCTCCGCGATACATGAGGAACTGACTCCCCCGCTGCGGCCTGCTCTGGGAGAGAACAATGGCATTTTTTTGGGGATGCGGGCGAGATTGAAGGGCACGAATCTCTCTGCTCCGCCGCACCAAGAGCCTCTCTAACCTGCCCCACCCTGAGCCACAGTCAGGCGCCAGACGACCTCTCCTTTGGGGCATGGGTGGGAGTGGGGGTCGGAGTGGGGTGGGGGCGAGGAGCCGCCCCTTCCCGGCTCCAATCGCGGAGCAGGATCGAAAACCAGCCGTGCACCAGCCAGACTGGGCACCTGGGACTGACCTAGTCCAGGCCCCTCACGTATCCTGCCCGGCCCCAAGGCCACTCACAGTTTTGTCATTGGGCTGCTGCTGCTGGAGCTGCTTCATCATGATGCTTCGCTTCTTGTCCTTGCACCGCTTGTTTTGAAACCAGACCCGGATCACGCGGGGGCTGAGGCCCGTCATCTCCACCAGTTGCTCCTTCATGAGCGCATCGGGCCGAGGATTGGCGGCGTAGCAGGTCCGCAAGGTGTGCAGCTGCTTCTCGTTCAGCACAGTCCGCACGCGGGTGGTCTTCTCGGGCTGCTTATGGACGTGGGGCCGCAGGGCCGGCTGCCGGGCGGAGATGGGC
>NW_007249866.1:1017913-1029551 GCF_000164805.1 Carlito syrichta
GATACACAAAGCAGGGGGCGGCCGAGTGGGGGTGAAGAGAGGCAAAGGGAGAATAAAATCGAGCTGCCTAGTCTGCAGAGGTCAATGCCGGGCAGTCTCGGCCCGGAACGCAGCCCCCGCCCCTCCCCGTGTCAACAGAGCCTTAACCAAAGGGAGCGCGTCTCAGGGTCTGACCCCCTGGTCGCAGCAAAGACGCGGCTTTTTCCAGCATTGTTTTCTCCTCCTTTCACGCCTTTCCTTATACCCAGCTGCCAGGCGACATCGAGGACACCCGCCTTCAGGCTTGGAGTTTCCTCTTGGGCGAATGCCATAGCTACCAGGGAAGGACACGCAGAAAACCCCAGTGACAGCCAGAGACACTACCCCAGCCGGGACCTCTGCAAGGGGAAAGTCGAGGAGGATTCTACTAGAAAACCTCGAACTTCGTCGGAGAGGACAGTCTTGTCAAGAGACTCATGAAATTCCCTCTTTCTGGTGCCTCCCAGTCTGGTCTTTCTTAGTTAACTACTAAATCCACATGGATGTTCCTGAGACTGGCTGACCCCAAGCACAAGAAAACTGAAACTCTTTTGAGCTGCCTGGGCTCCAGTTAAACGACGGCTGGGAAACGTCCCCCGCCTCCCCGACATTTCAGCCTCCACTGTCTCTCCCCACAAGCAGGGCGCAGGCTTCATTGAACAGGAGTCACCACCCCCTGGCTCTGCCCCTGTGTAAGCTAGTCACAAATCCCCCAGAACAGAATTCTTAGCGCTGCCAGAGGGGTAGGGTGGGGGTGGGGGAGCATGGGGGGCTGGGCTGTAGTTCCCTCACCTCCAGTGTTTGGTGTGAATTGATACTTTAAAACTGCTTGGGGGTAGATCTATTCATGACAAGAAGGCAGGTTTGGAAACACTGCCTGCCTTCTTACCTACTGCTTTGGTACAGGCCAACCTTGCAGTGTTTCTACTTCCCCTTCCCTGGGAATGGGCCCTCTGATCTGTAAGATACAAATTCTGCACCTTCCACGACCCCCTAGGGTCAGGCCAACACCTATGGGGTCAATTTAGAGCCACAACGACAGGTCTGAAGATGAAATTCTCACCAAATCACATAGAAGAAACGGTTTAGAGAGGCAGACTCCCTTTAAAAGGCAATTACTGCAGATTAGTTTGTTGACAGTTTTAAATTACAGCTCTGTACAACGGCCTGCAGTTATTAAGACTGTATCTTTTCAAGCCGACTCTCTCACACACACAAAAAGATAAAAATAAATGTTAAAAATGGTTTGGAGTGTGGACCAATTCGCAAGGAAAAAGGAATTTGGGAAGCTAAATGACTTAAGGCCACCTAAGCTTCCTTTATTGGGTTAACGGAGGAAGCTCGGGACCCAGGGCTCCACCCCTTTAATTAGGCGGCAGGAGGAGAATACCTGGCGGGGAGCTGAAGCCCATTTTCAGTAAACCGTGGTTTGGAGGCCAACGTGAACTGGAAGGACTGTTTGGGCGTGTGTACACATGTGTACACGAGTGGTGTGCATTTGGGTGTACCCATATATAGACACACAGATGTGTAGGTGTGCCGGGGAATCACGGGAGACAGTGAGTGCTCTGAACCTTGGGCAAAGAGCAGAACACAGTGCCAGCCGCCAACAGAACTCTTCATTTAACCGCAAGCCACCACTGCGACCACTCCATGGGTACCACGGCGGCTGTGGCCGCCGGCGCTCTGGCAGGGGGAGTGCTGGCTTAGCCCGACGCCTGCCTCCCCGAGCCTCCCCGAGCCGGGCAGAGGAGTACCTGCCATTTGCAGCGGCCGCGCCGGGTGCAGGGGACTGAGCGGGTCGCCGGCGCCCAGGCTGGCTCTCTCCACCACGTCGTGGTCTGCTCGGCAGAAGAGCCCGTCCTCCCGCAGCGCGAACTCGTCCCCAGGAATGAGCTGGCGGCTGCAGGCCACGCAGCGGAAACACTCGATGTGGTACACCTTGGAGCGGGCGCGCATCACGAAGTCGTTCTTGCTGAAGCCGATGCTGCACTTGGCGCATTTGATCCCGTACAACCTGCACGGGGGCCGGGCCCGGAGCGGGGAGAGAAGCACAGGAAGAGAGAGTCACTTCAGGCGGGCACTTCTCTGGCCCAAGATCGCCGGCCGCGACGCCCAGAGAAATCAGCATTTCCAAATAGAAGCTGGGAACGGGAGGGTAGAAATGAAACTTCTCTGTCCTCCTCTCTTTCTCTCCCTCTCCCTCCCTCTTTCTCTCCTCCCTCCCTCCTCTCCCTTTCTTTTACTCTCTTTGCCTTTCCGAAGACCCTCAGTGTTTCACTCGATACCTCTCAGTTCAAGAACACCCAGCCTATACCACGAAAAACGTATCGATGGACCGCTGTTCTAGCAACCAGTCCCAGGGTTGACCTTGCAGATCTTAGCAGGAAGGATTCCTGAAAGTCCCTAGCGGCCAGCGGCCCCACAGTTTCACCTTCCTAGTCCCCAATTTCTGCTGCTAGAAATATCTCTGAAATTGTAACAAAATTCTCCTTCCAAGACAAAAAGAGGGTTGTCACCTCACTCGGTTTGCAAACAGGCAAAAATACACAAGCAGAACAACAAAATGAAACCTCTGAGGGCTTCCAGATCCCCTCCTGCACAAGTACTCTACAGTCTTTCTCCAACTAAAGATTTTCCTCAGGCAACAATGTTAACAAAGTTTCCTCTCCATTCTTCCTTGTATTATTATTTTTAAAATCTGCATCTGCTCCTTCAATCTTTTTCAAGTTGTGAAAGCATCTACCTCTATTTGAATTTGGAGCCATGACCAACCTGAAAAATGAAAAGCTCTACTTCTAAAGTCTTCCGCACTGCTGGCTTTTCCTTATTAAGGGACAATTTTTACAGGTTCCATTTAGGCTGCACTACCCTAGCCCCCTCTCCATCTTTTGGAAATAACAGAAGCTGGGCCATTCCTACAAATAGAGTGGAAGAAAGAGGGAAAGATCCACATAAAGGAGAGAGGCATCCTGCTTCTTCAAGGAGAGCTTTAGAAATCTCAACGGTCACTCTCCTGCTTTTACAACTACAGGATTTCAAAGGGCACACACAGAGCTGAGAGAGAGTGGGGAGAGGGTAAAAGTCATTAGGTCCTTCTACAAAAGTGTGTATCCAGAATTAGACACATGCAGGTCTGTGTGCAATTGAGCAAAACACTACCTCCATAGGAGTAAAGATACTCCTGGAGGTTGGAAGTGGGCATGCTCTCTCTCTAGAATCTTGAGTTTACACACCAATCAAGTAAACAATGAAAATGGCTCATTTGTCAGAGGTTAGAAGGTAGATTCAAAAGTTTTTCTTCCCTCCGCCTACTCAATGTGAGATCTTCCATTTCATAGGGTGAAGACTTGACTTTGCCTGTGACCAAACAATTGAGAAAATCCCTCCCCCTTCCTGTACCCCCTTCCCTTACTTCCTTCCATTCTCCCCATATTAAAAAACTCCCCCCAGTTCAATTTTATCTATCGAGATTATTCTCTCCACATCATCATTTAAAGGAAAAAAAATCTTAAAAATGCTAGATACTAAGTGAGCAGGAGAAAATTATGACTACATATTAAATCTTAACTAAAATTTTATATTAAAGTTCTCAAGCTCCAGAAACCCTATGCCTTACAAAAGCTAATTAACTGCTTGCTAATAACCACTGGGATTTTAAAAAAATAATATTTTGCTATTATTTATCATAATAGTGAAGGTGATGTCGCTTTGCTTGTTATTAAAACTAACATAATGTTCTTTAGAAATCCTGCTGGCTTCCTAAGGCAAAAAACAAAGTTTCTGACATATACACTCAGGTCATAGAAAATTTAAGATTAGCAAAGCCTGATGCAGAATAAATTGAAGGAAATCCTACCCCCAACAACAAAACCAAACTCACAAAGTTGCTAGGTGGTTTTAGTCTTGTCAATACCAGCAATTCGCTCATTTTATCAGTTACCAGATTTTAATGTGAGAAAGGAAGCTATTCAATTATCTAAATATACCAATTGTTCCTAGACAGATGATGGGCAATTTGATCTGCTCTGTCTAATTCATCAGCCCAGATAAGATAAGAAAGAAAAGACAGTTAGATGTCACCAAAGGGTTAATATTTTAAAAGATTAAATTTCCGGTCTTTTTGCAAGGAATATTTAGGTTGGTTTTGAAATTTTTTAGGAAGAAGCACTTATACAAAAAATAAAAGGGGCACTACCTCTGCTTCCTTTTCAAAGTGCATCTCTAAACATGCTTAGGTCAAACTTTCATTTCGCCTATTGCATTGATACCACCAAAGAATTTGTAAGTTACTAATAAAAAAATGACTACAATAAGTACACAAATAACTAAATAGAATACTGCTATACAATAATACTCAACCTCCTTTTTAAAGTTTTAAAACCCAAACTAATACATCTTTATATTTTTGTGTTTGTTTTGTAAGGGAGAGGATGAAAGAGGAAAATAATTTGAGCATCATAAATTCCAAGAGTAATTTAGCAAGCCTCAGTACCACACAAATTATGAGAACCATCATGCAAGGTTTTTGGTTTTTCCTAATAAGTGAAATGAACAGCATAGCTTAATTTTTGTGACACACTTCCAGGGTAACTTTTGCTCACTGGACTCCACTAAGGAAAACTTCACACACACACACAAAAAAAAAAAAGAAAGAAAGAAAGAAAAAGACAAAGCCAGGCAGATAATAAACAAGGAGTGGGGAGAGGCAGGGAAATCTAAGAAAATTAAAAAGAAATATAAATGGCATACCTGATATAATCTCTTTTACAGTAGGTTTTCCCATCCCTAACAAAGCACGTACAGCTTTCGTCCAAATACTGATTACACTCCGCACATTTCAAACATGCGGCATGCCATTCCAAATCCGGAGAAACCCTCAGAATATACTGATCGTGAATTTGATTGCCGCAACCAACACATAGGGAAATCAGACGTTTTTCTGAAATGAAAATAAATACATGATTGACTAACCGTTTACTTCCTACAGAGATAAACACACTTTTAGTGTCGTTCTCTTATAGGGCGTACTCTGGGAGAGGTTTTTTTTTTTTCCCCTCTTTCTTTTTTTTTTTTAAGAGTATTGCACTTTGGGATGGTAATTGAAGTGTGCCATCAAAACCTTGATTCATTTTTAAAATGAGGTAGAATATATGTAAAATGCAGATTTGAATAGTCTACATTTGTACGCCTAGCACGCAATCAAACCCGCTCATTTTGTATTTCTCCCCCCCCCTTCGCCATAATCATTGAGAAAGATTATGGATAAGTCAAGTCAAAGAAAAGGTTTTGACTAGAAGCGTTAAGTGAACGCAGAGATGTCTATATTTTCCGTGAAGCACGCTCTAAAATAGCACATAGGACTGGATATTGTTAGCAAGAGCAGACATCAATACAGTTGTCACTCGTTCTCTTTTGCAAGTCTAATGCTAATTCACATCTCCGGGTATTGAATGTGCAGGCAGACCTTTGCAACATAATAACCTCCTCGGAGAGCTCAGGATTCCCGAGAAGGAAATCACCGCTCAGCACCAGAAAGCCACGGTTTGGGAGGGCACACAGGCGAATTCAAACCCAAGGTACGCTCAGTTTCCCGAAGATCAGAACCGACAGCAAGCATGCAGGCGTGGCGGCCAACAAGAAAAAGCCACCTTTTCTCCCTCTCCAGGCAATGACTCCAACTCCGAAGAGCCCTTGACACCCGTGCCTGAGAGAGACCCCCGCACAAGAACAGCACACCGAGCCCCACAAGGTAAAATAGCCTCTTACTTTTTGGTGGATCTCCCATGTCTCCCATATCTGTAAGAGGGAGTAATGTCCACAGTGAAATGGTGGTTGTACAGTTGGTGAACAGCCCACAGAGAGGATGCTGGAGCTGTGGCTAAGTGGGAAATAGTGGCCCCTGGGGTTGCCAAGGCTGAGAGAGCCGCTGCTCGGCTGCGCCGCGCCCTCGCGGATCGGGGAGTCCAATTTAAGCCGGCGGAGTTGGCGGAGCGGAGGCGCTGCAGCGGCGGCGGACTCGGCGCGGCTCGGGCACCTCTCTTCCTTATCTCTTACTCAAACTTCTCTGCTCCAACTCAGCTCCATCGCCATTGGTCTGACGCAGCGCGCGGGGACGTCAGGCGAGCGCCGCGCCCATTGGCTGCGGGGCGCGCGGCGCAGCTGTTCTGATTATCATATTTCAGCTTCGCCGCCGCCGCGCGCCACTGACCGCTCGGCGAGCCCGCGGGAGAGGATTAGGGCTCCCGAGGCGACTCGCTCCGGGCTCAGGCAGTTCTCGCCCCCGATGCTCGGGCTGCCCGGCTGCTCCGGCTTCGGCCTCCCCGTCCCCCTCTTCCTCCCGCCCCCTCCCTCGTCCCTTCCCTGCCGCGCCGCCTGCGCCCTCGCCTCCTGTCGCGCTCCTCCTGCGCCCTGCGCTCCGGGGGTCCCCGCAGTCCGGCCGGCCGCGTTGAGCGCGGGGCTCACTTTTCTGCCGCCGGTGGCGAGTGGCGAGTGGGTAGGTCTTCCTGTTGACGAGACCCCCGTCTTCCCCCCGGGCTCTAGGAAAAGGGGGAACTTAGAAAAGGCCGCCTAGCTCGGTTTGGGTCCCACGCTGCGGCGCACGGTCCCGGGCCCGGCCCGGCTGGGCTGCTCGGGAGGGTGAGTTCCCTCCAGAACTGGCTGCGCACAGCGCGCTAGGGGAAGAAGAACCGGGAATGAAAACCCAGAGGAATTGTTCCCTGACTGCCACCCCATCACCCCGTCTGCCCTGATCTCGAGATATCCAAAAACGTGGGGTGGGAGGAGGAAAGGGGCGCTTCTTGCCGTAGCGGACAATCAGGTTGGAACGCACAGGTAAAACGAAGTTGACTCCGCGGACTGTCTCTTTCTCTTTCAGACCCGCGAGGTCTGCTTTTCAGCTTAACTCTAGAATTGAAGTTCACTAACCCGAAGCTAAAAGCGAGATGATCTTCCAGTCGTTTGAAGTCTATAAGGCGTTTATATTCCTGTCCAGTTCCTCTCTCTGCTAGTCTCCTGCCCTTTGTTAAGCAAACTTATACAATTAGCTGTGATGTTTTACTAATTATAAGGACACGTCTCCAAGTCTCTCTAGAGGCTTTAAAAAATGCGTTAGCCTAAAAGCGCAAGTAGGGAGTGATATATTACAGGACAGTTAAATACCTTTTTCACTTCCCCGGGTGTTGATATCTAATAATTTTCTCTCGGGGAACTACTTGGAGAGAGAAGAATGTTGGCTGTAACTCGCTGGTTACCTTTTTTCAGCCCTTGCTTACATGTTCCCATCGTCTCTCCCAAAGACAAACTCACAGGAAGGCCACGAAGAACCCCCACCCTTCCTCCTCTAAATTGCTATTCCTTATCTAATGGGACTGCCGGTTTTATCTAAAAGGCCTACAAACACAAGTCATAGAAGGTTTAATTTCGGTGTCTTGTTGCCGTGAGAAGACCTGGTGTGTTAGGAAACTCTTTTCTTTGTATCTTTCTCCAGATCTAACCCTTGATAAGAGCTGTGAGCCCTTGGCCGGCCTCAGTGGCTGAGTTTGAACTGGTATGTCTCTCCAAAGCTCAGAAAATCTAAGATACGTGAGTTTTCTCCCGACTTTGGAGGGGCTGTACCCCCCAAAAAAAGTTTTGTTTAGTTTTTTCTCAAGAAAGATTTCAAATCGGACCTCTTCCATTTTTTATTATAAATTATTTCGGAGTGCGTATGTGAAAGCGAAAGTTAGATAGACTTAGGTTGATAATCTTACCAGCTGTTTGTGGTTTTGCTTTTACATTTTCGGGTCTATTTCTAGTCTTTGGTATTGTATGCATGAGCTGCTTTTGCAAAGCTGATGCTGATGATCGCTATACGAAGAAAGTCTTCCCCAGTATTCAGGCATGTTTCCCATATAAGTAAACATGTTGACCCTGGTTTTAAAAAAAATATATACCACCATAATGCCCAAAAATAAATAGAGGGTTTTAACCAATCATATCCCATCATGTCACGTTTATAAGATGGAATTAAACACCAGAAGCCTGATGACTTATATTTGAGATACAAAAAGCACCCTCACTCTCCATCCTCCTTCAAACCAGCCCCCACCTCCTACACACAGTGTGGTATTTTAACTCCCTAGACCAATAAGCTATTACAAAGAATTATTGCCAATGATAGTAATTCCAAGTAGAAAAGCTGGCATGTGGCTTGAGGGAAAACCTTTAGTAATGGGCAATTTCACCTTAATGGTGAAGACAACATGTTTTCCTTTTGTTGTTCTGCACCATTATTGTAAACAAGTATTTTCTTAATAAGTTCCTAAACTGATAGAAGCAAGACCCACGGTAGAAGATCCCTCCTCAAAGGGAGAAATTTGAGGGAACCCTGTAATTCAGTTGTTCCATGATGGATGTGCTCTGGAGTTCTGTGCATCTACAGATAACACATTTGGCATTAAAAGTTAGAATAGCAGGCATTGTTTCACTTCACCTGGAAGTTCTAATGTGATCAAATATTATTCCCATTTCCTCATCTGATTGCTCTGTGCTGATTTAGTGCATCAGATATATCTGTAAAAATTCTTGTGTTTTTAATAGAATACATAAAATTGTGATTAGCAATATTTTTTCAGAGTACTTGATCACAGGAGCGACCTCTTGTGTTCAAAAGGGGGATTAGACCCTCCCCTCTTGAAAGTGGATTCATTTTGACCTTTTAATATTGTTAGGTCAAAGTATATCCTTGAAAACGGTAGTAGTGTGAATCCCTGGTTTGAGCTCCTCTGTTGAGAAAAAAAAAAAAAAGAGTATGAGTAGATATTAAGTATAGTCCCCATTTCCTCCAGGCTGCCCCAATATACCTTACTGTGTCTTTGAATGTAAAAAGGATGCTAGGATTTAATAAGTACTTCTTGACTCTGTAGTATCTGCCCACTTGCACTTTATACACACCTTCCAAAATGCAGCTATTACACCCAAGCCTCTTGGTGGGCTCATAGGCCTGTGTGTGCTGTTGCCTTTTCTCTGCTTTAATTCAAATTTAAACATTCCACATCAAACTTAATATCAATACAGATTCTTGAACAAGCATATTCTCGAGCTCTGTTTCAAAAATCTAAACAGGTTTTAATTGCCATTAGAAAGCAAAATTACACATTTAGAATTTATTTATTCCCCCAAAAACCTCTGGCTGATGTAAGTGATTTTTAAGTTGATTCTTTGGGAAATCATATGCAGTGAGAAAGCTTATTTCTTCCTGTCTCACTAAGATTGGGAAAGAGAGGAGCTCAGATCAGCTTTCACTGAGGTATGAATTTGGAAATTTATTCCCAGAGAGGTGATGCTAAATGTTTAGCCCATATCAGAATCAGTTTTGAAAGAGTAGAATACCAATTGGGCTGCCAGTTTCAGTGAGTAGGTATTCAGATGGAAAAATATATATATATAACTGAAGGATTTACATGTAAGTGTATGGATCACCCTTCATGTTTTTACTCTGAGCATGTAAAAGAAGGCTATATAAACCATCAGTATCTTTAATCCTGTCCAAGTGTTAGATAAAAATCATATATGTTTAAAGGGAGTCATGATTAACCATTTATATTCCACCAGGAACGGCATGTGGGGTGTTTAGAGCCAATTTGCCTCTCTTCCAGTTGTTGGTGGCTTATTGAAGATGGATCCAGAGGATCTGCGCTCTAATTTCAGAGAGAAAGAGATCTCTTCATGTGCCATTGGGTATGAAATGATTATCTCTTTTACTTTCCACTTTCTTTTACTTAAAGAAAATACTAAGCCGTGATAATAAAGGCAGTTGTTAACAACAAACCTTTAGTTGTGATTCTCCTTCTATTGCCTAGGACTCCTGCTGCTATTGTGGTTTTGTTGAGTGTCAATTGCTTTATTAACCAGTTAAAACAATCTGGGCGAATCAGCAAGAATTTTCACTGCACGCAGAGCTTCCAAGCCTGCATTTCTGAGTTCAGGTAGTTGTGTCTGTCACCACCGTTCCTGGTATTCTTTCTTGGCAGACCATAGCCCAGAAGGCACCGTTCTTGTGCGGTCTATTGCTCTGTTGTCTGCCGAGATAGAATTCCACGCTCCGGGCAGCGGCGAAGCCACAAACCTCAGTTCAGTCCTGAGCCCGCGAGGTTCCGTGGCTGATTGCAGGGAGGAGTTCGGCCAAGGGAAGACAGACATTTGCACCCTCCCTTTAAAACAGTGCTTCTGGAAGTATTTACTGTGTATTCACTATGCTTTCTCAAAAGCGGCAGGCAATGTCAAATGAAACCTTTTTCTTCCTTCCCCCTGCCTCCCAGAACACCTAAATAACCAGAACAGACGGGTTTAAACAGTTCTGCCGGGAGCCCACGCTGGAGCCAAAGAGTGCCATGTGCTGACTTAGTGGTTCTGACCCAAAGGCAGAACTTTACATTTGGCAAAGTCTTCACTGAGTATATCAGATTTACGCGGGGGTAGTTGGAGTCTGGAGAGGCGAAGCGCCTTTATCTCCAGAGTCTTGGGCGGTTCGGATGAAATCCACCACCTCCTTACTGAAGCTAGCAAAACACCCACGGGTCCGCCCGAGCTCTCTCTCGGGAAACCTGGAGCCAGTTACCTTAGTCTAGCGGATCAAATTGATCAGATGTAGTTGATCGTCTTTTGTTTTTTTGTTTTTTTCTGAAAGGAGCGGCGCCCTTTCCCCTACTGCAATCTTGCTCTACGGGCAACTCTGAACTTAGCGCCAAAGGGTTGATTTCCACCGCGCGCTGGAGGTTTGCAGGGACAAGCGGGGGAGGGGAGGCGAAGGTACCTCGAGGGAGGTCAAGAGGGAGAGGAGGAGGAGGAGCGGCAGAAAATTACCAGCAGAGCGGGGGAGGGAGTTGGAAGCCCGGAAACCTACTAGGATGCCTCAAATAACCTTCCCTTAAAGACTGTAGAATTCAGCGCCCGGAAAAACAGCCTCACGAAGTGTCCCGGACGGGTGTCCGCCGCCGGGCAGCGGAGGTGATGTCAAGAGTTAAATCTACTTTCTGAGAATTAAACTGGTGGCTAAAGCGTGTCGGGGTGGTGCAGTGTAGCCCAAAGGTGCGTGGATGGGGGGGGCTATTTTTAAAACGAGGTGTGCAGTCGTTGGGGGTATCTACCAGTAGATTATGGATGTAGTTTGAGGACTGGATAAAAATCTTCAAATCCCAGGAAATGCTGTCAGTTGGAGAGAGAGGATTTTAGGGACACTTTTGAAGGTCGCCATTTCCTCCGACACTGCAGAGGGGAATGAGAGAGTGAACTCCGAGCGCGGGTGCCTTTAGCATTATCTAAGACTCCGGACCCATGCTGTTAAAACTCATCAATTCTTTGTGACTTCACGTGGAGAGAAGAATTTGCCCTGCCCCTCTACCTGCTAAATGCCAACTGAGAAAAGAACAGGGGTCCCGGAGACGACCCCGTTCAGAAAGAACGTCACTTGATCAACTCGACTCAGTTATTAACTTGTTCCCTGAAAGGTCAACAGCTCCTTCCCTTCCCAGCCGCGCGCACCAGGATCAATCGTCCTCTCCCAGGTAGCCTCTTGTCCTGGGCTCAGGAACAGCAGTCTTTTTTTTTTTTTTTGAGTTGGAGTCTCACTCTGTCGCCC
>NW_007249866.1:1029571-1087658 GCF_000164805.1 Carlito syrichta
CTCAGGCAATCCACTCACCTCAGCCTCCCAAAACGCTGGGATTACAGACTGAGCCACCGAACCCAGCTGAACGGCGGTCTTAAGGTCCTTCTCCGACTCGGAAACCCTGCGGAGTGTTCTTTCCAAGATCCCCACCTGTCCGCGTTCCAGCTCACACATCGCTAGCAATTTATCCCAGCCTAGTAAACAAAGAGACCCCCACCTCGTCCCCTAGGCCTCCTCCCTTCGGAATTTCCAATTTGCTAACGTTCTAGTTGAACAACCAACCCCCCTCTTCCAGCCCCCACCCCCCAACTCTCAATGTTCTGAGCGCAGGGGCATTTTTCTATTCCATCTTCCCCTCCACAGAAGTGGAAAAAATCAAACCGAATCTACATCCCCTGCCCGGACTCCTGCTAAACGAAAGGAGGAAATCAACTCTTGCGCAGATCTCTCCGGGTCCCGGGATGGAGAGCGTGGCCCTGGAGAGGCTGCACTTAGCCCCTCAGTTGGACTCCGTGTGGACCCAGGTTCGGGCCCCCGAGTGGCCCGTGTTGCGCGTACGTGGGCCCAGGTGGGGACGCAAAGCCAACGTGAGTCCAGTCGCTGACAATAGGAAAGGCGAACGGACTCTGACGAGGGGCGGGGTGTCCCTGCGTCACCTGGGGCTGCGAGACCCCCCCCCCCCCCAGCCTCTTGGACGCAGAAAGTGGAGAAAGAAGCGCAGCCTCCAGCGAGCAGCAGGCTCACGGGTGCGGCCCGGTCTTTCGGAAGGTTAAACTTCCAGTCCAAGGTTGTCCCCTCTAAGTCCATACCCCAATCCCCTGGGCTTCCCCCACAAGGAATACACTTGTGGAAATGAAAGAATCAAGATACCATTTTAATTGCTTCAAACTCTTTGTCAAATCATCTTTTCTGCCATCTGCCAGAGGCTCAACTTTCGCTGAGAGCCTGCATTCCAGAAAATTGTCAGGACGACGTTTCCTCCGCGTTTGGCTTGATGGCAGCGTCCTGAAATGATAACAGCACAGTGATTGGTACAGAACGTGTTCGTGAATAGCTTAATTCAAAATATACCCCTCCCATATAGCGCGAAGCGTTAGTTGGCATCTTTTCAGGTTTATTTAATTAACTTTGCGTTGCAAATGTTTGACTTAGAGATCAAGAGAACTCCTGCAGCATTGATGCACTTCGGCGCTCTCCTGTGAGGCACTGAACCCACACCGGCTGATCAGTCAGAGGGGCGGGCTCCTTTGTTGAATTAAGAGTTCATCAGGCAAGACAGAACAATTATCTTGTTGCCCCTTCTCAATGGTCTATTGTTGACTCATTTCTGGTGTGCCTCCATTGTGCAAAAATAATTTTAAAATCGTAAGTTTAGAAGTAATCATGGTAAGAGTCTAATTTTAACAGGCTTTGTTAATAATTGTATATGCCTCACATGCATACACATAAAAGGTACCAAAAATTTATAGCATATTATCAATGTATAATTATATATTATAATTGTATGCTAATGTAGCACCACTTAACATTTCAAGATAATTCTATAGAGAGAATTTAAAGTGCTATTTCTGATACACATAATGCCCTCCTTATAAGAAAATAATTGTCAGGTTTAGAAATTATATTCATGGGTACTTTTATAAAGAGAAAGTCTGAAACTTTATGAACTAAAATCCTGTCAAGCCAGGTGGTCTATAACTAGGTTGTTTCAGGTTAATGCATCATAAAATACTCTTCTGTTTTGTGCAACTTCATTTTATGCGCCTAAAATACACATTTTAAAGTTGTACATCAAAATGTGTGTTTTCCCACTTACTACTCTGAAATCTTCAATGACATCATTTCAGCAAGAAATATAACTTGTGTAAATCCTAGATAATACTTAAGGAATAACTATTATTTAATTTTTGTGGTTTGACAATATTGTGCTAATCTATATTTAAATGTAAATATTAACAAATTAATATAGCTGATATCACCAAAATTTATAAGAAATCAAGATAAAATAAAAGCAAGTATAATTACTTTATTTTCTATAATGTCTATTTAAGGATCTGTTATCCAAATATAGTGATAATAACAAGATACATATGTGTAACAAATATGTAGCTATCATTCTATTTTGGGGGTGTTCAGACTAGTTATAAAAACACAGCTATTACATGAAGTGTGCTCTCATTGAATTTAGCTAAATTGATGCTGTGCCATATTTTCAGAATCCCCTGCCAATTCTTGCATACATGTCATAGCCCAGGAAGATCCTTGTACTTGGAACTGTAATATGAAATCAGAAATTATATTATTACCCAAAACTAGCGCCCTTAAATATCAGGACCCAAATTATTTTATGTCTCACTTCAGAATGTGGTACAATGTGCTATTTCATCTTCTTGGCTTGGTCTTAGGATTTATTATATACTCACCTTTTTATGAGCTGCACAAACCACTGGTGCTAATAATGAGAACCACTGTATATGGTTCCACTGGCTTTGGATTCACATATGGTGTATGAAAAAGCATAAACCATATCTGTTAGGTCTTGATGATGTGTTTCTTCCAGTCCTGAATTGTTGATAGAGCTGTCCTGAATGTCACGTGATAGGCCTCTCCATTGTCCTGTACCCAAGCCATAGCAGATCTGTTGATGTGACTTTGGATATGCTGTGCCTGGGCAAATACAGAGGGTGCCAAAAAAATGTAAACACACCTTAAGAAAGCAAAAAAAAAAATCTGTATTAAAATTGTAATACTCAGTACCTGCTGATAACAAAAAATGAATGTAAGTCATGTTCTGCAATTACAAGAGGTGCTCAAAGTGGTTATCATCAGTGTCCAGATACTTCTGATTACAGCAGACTAAAAGTAATACGTAGATGACATCTCTTAAAATGTGTATAAAATTTTTTTGGCAACCCCTGGTATATTCTTTATGCTATTAGTGAGGAAGAAATATGAGTGCAACTCTCAAGGTGGAAATGGATGGAAAGGTCACACTTTTGAATATGGTGGTGGAGAAAGAATTGAGTGTAGGTGACTTCATCAACCATCAAAAGAGAGAATGAAAGTAGGTATTTGGGTAAGATGAGAAAAGTACTCAATTTTGTGGTAGAAAGAGGAAGCTTATTGAGGGAAATAAAACATGGAGTATCTGTCAAGAGGAACAAAAGAAAGGAGTGGGGCTTATTGACCTAGTTCATCCTGATAGGGTATGCATTTAAGGGCAAACTAGGATGAGTCGTTGGATGGAGGTTGAACACAGTAGATTTCATAGTTATTTTAATCTGGCATGTAAATCATTAAAATATAATATCAAGTTTGTTGGCAGAAAAGTAACTTATTTGGCTATAATTTTAGACACCTTTTTTCCGTCCTTAAACATTATGCTAGAAAGATAAACTCATTGGTAAACTGTATTAGTGCAGGAAATACAAACTAAAAGTACTAGAAACACCATACTATGCGTTTCTGTGACATTTTATGTAGTAAATAGGTTTATTTAACAATAGGATTCAGGACTCAGGAAAAAAGACAGATCTGAGAAGGAATTTTTTAAAACGGCTTCAAAGTTTTCAAGTTTGTGTTAGCCATTGCTCTTTCTGCAGACTGGATTATACCAGAAAGTGTAATTCAAATATTTGCCTTGCTCAGTTAAACCACAATAAAAAGGGAAAGGTGTTATGAAAACACTGCCTGATGCTCAAATTTATGCAAAACAACTTGAAAGGCTGCCAGCAACGTTGTTGTGTTAGCAATTCCGACCAGGTTTCACATTCTCCTAGACTAGTTCTTCTGATGTGAGAAGAATGTAAGCCAAAACCACCAGGGAGTATTCTTCGCACCCATGCACTTGTGAAGAGTTTGGGTGCCTCAAATGTCAGAAAGGTCAGATCTAGTTGTTCTCATACAATCTATTGTGGAGGTCACAAGGTCAGAATGTCTGCACATGTGCATAAACCAACATGCCCATAAAAGCCTGATAGGAGGCAGCAGTGCCCCATAAAAGGTCACACCCAGCCAGAATCAAGCAACATTTGAACGGCGTCTGTTATGGAGAAGAAATATGAGACTGACAGCAGCAGCAGCAACAGCAGCAACAGCGGCCGCCACCGGAAAAAGATGGATTGGGGATTAATCATGGTAAAATACTGAGCAAAAGAGACAACAAATTCTGCCAAGCATGAATCCTTCTCTACTCACAGGTTTCACAAAGTGCACTCTTCAAAGTACAAGCTGATTGGCCAAGGTCAGGTTGATCTTTGCTAGGCTGAAAGAAGCAGCTGCTGCTTGTATCCTGTGCCAGATGGAGAACACTTAAGGATTTTTTAATGTTTAAAAAAAAGAAAGAAAAAGTGTGGTCCAACAGGAGAACTGCTCCTGATAACACATGATGATGAAAACAGCATCCTCTCTCATTGTTCATGACATTATTTTTGGGGTAAACACCAATTTATAAATATTATTGGATGCTATTAGCCTGTGGCCGTCCAGGACTTTATTTTTATGTATTTCCCTTGCCCTTCTAGATTTAGCATTTTGCTTTATTTACTAATTTTTCCTCATCGAGTCCATTTGTATAAGCAAAACATGCTACATGGCAGTTTTTGGAAAACTGAATAGGAGTCACTAAATTGTGTAGTTTAGAGAATTCTAGGCAAGACCACCCAGACTGAAATAGCACCCCTTCTAGTATCATTCAAGGCACCTCCAATAACTCTAAGAAAAGATTTACTCCTTTGACAGTTATAAAGACTCTATTTTCAGGGGGTTTTGTTTAGTTTTATCTTGTTGGTTTTAGCTCAAATGCCAAAGCTTTCTGTAAATGATCTTTTCCTGTTTATCCTTTTGTACAATTATGAAGGTTTCTATAATAAGCATGTCAATAATAGGAGAAAAAGGAGGGGAAAAGATGACAGATCTAAAAATAAGTAATACACAGTGGAATACTACTCAGCAATTAAAAGGAAAGAACAATTGAGACATGCTGTAGCATGGATGAATCTCAAAATAAAATGCTGAGTGTAAGAAGCCTGGACCAAAAAATGGATACTATATTTCCAGTTATATACCATTCTAGAATCAAACTGATGTGTGACAAACTAACAGAAAACAGATCAGTGGTGATTTTGGGATGGGGGAAGTAAAAAGGAGATGTGGGAGGCAGAGATTACAAAGGGACTGGAGACAAATTTTGAAGGTGATGATGTTTCTCTTATCATGATTGTGGTGGTAGTTTAATTGGTGCATACATATGTTAAAGCTGACAAAATTGTATATTTTAAATGTGTGTAGTTTATTGTATATCAATTATACTTCAATAAATCTATTAAAAATGGTTCATGAAAGAAACTAAACACTGTGTTGCCCTATTCTTTATTATTATTGCCATTATTATCAATATTATATAATTTTTTTACAGTAAAGTGATGGGGAAAGGGCAAATATTCACTGTATATAGTGAAGTAAGGTGCTTGAAGGGAGGCAAGAAGGAACTTATCTCAATCTAATCAACATTTGGTCACTTGTTAGAAACACCAACCTGAATTTTCTGTTGCCTAATCCTGTAATCTTGAGTGCTTTTCCTTCTTGTAATATTACTTCTAGGGGCCCCAAGATATACTTTCAAGAATATCTTCTTCAGGCTTCTCTAAAAATTTACTTACCCAAATTCTGTGATTCCTAACAATCTGTGGGTAATATTAAAATGACACATCATTTTATATTTTACTTAGGTATAAATCTCCAGTATCTTCCAAAACTCAAAACAATTTTAAAAAAAGAAAAAGGAAAAGGTTTTGAGGAGACATACTACACAGTTGGTCTCTTACGGTAAAAAATGAGTGGTCTACAAATCTTTGGTAAGTCACTGAATGGACCCCCAGCCAGATAGTTGAATCCTACTGCTTTGGCTGAACTTCCCCAGACATCAACTGCTGGTTTACCCCAATACTCACCTGAGCAAATGCACTGCTTTCTGAGTACCTTGTTCTCTCGGTCCAATGGGCCCTAGTGTCAGCTTGATTCATGTCTGAGTTATTTATACCCTTTGGGCACTCACTCCACACTTGGCTGGACCCCAAGACTTTCCAGACAGGTTAGCCACCTTCCTTTGTCTGACCCTTGTGGTTGAGTCTCCAGCACGTCCCTATCTCACTCCTCTTTCCTCCTAAACTTAATTTGCTATGAGCTGACTTCAATATCTGATTTTAAGTAGTCATTGTGGCTCTGTCTGTAATCACTCAGCCACATACAGACTTTTCTGTGAGGCAGAGTAGAAGGGGGAAGGGAAATGATTTAAGTGCAATGTGTTTAAATATAAGATTTATTTATTTTCATGTTTTAAACATTGCTGATCAGGGAAATGACCGATCAGTGTCTTTGTGGCTCATATTTAAGAGTATTCCCATAGAACAGGACATGTATCCAGCAGGGAAAAAAGAGAATTTCGTTAAAGACAGGGAAGAGTATGAGACATTTGGGGACAGAAGCGATGGAGCACGATTAAGAGCATTAGTATTGACAACAATCCTTTCTTTATACTCTAGTCAGAAGCACACAGCTGGCTTGTCTTTTAACATATTTTTGTGGTTGCTGTAAGCATTTTGTTTTGAAAATCTCCTATTAGAGACCTTTTAAAACAGAAAAAATGACATTAGGAGATTGATACAAGGAAATTTCTCTCTCTCTCTCTTTTTTTTTTTTTGTCTTTCTCTGGAAAAGATCGTTTGTTTAAAAAGTGTCTATGTCCCTTCTCTTCATTCTTTCTTTCTAATAGAATACTGTTTGTTTGTTTACCTCTTGGGTATATTCCCAGCTAAAATACTCTATATTCTAGTCTCTCTTCTTGTTAGGGGTACCTGATAAGGTATAAGTAGAGGTTGCCATTTGGGTCTTTTGGGAAAACTACTTGAAAAGAGATCGGACAACTGCACAAACTTCTCTTACTCTTTTCTTGTTCCCTTTTCCTTGATTGGAACCTGAGCATTGTGAGAATTCCATTAGCCCTCTTGTCACTTTGAGGTGACATTGATGATAGAAGTCAGCCACAATAAGTCTTGCCTAGATTATTGATTATTTTCTAGAACCATTATACCATCTCTGTATTGTTAAATTATCTATTGCTGTATAATGAGTTAGCTTAACTTTAGCAGTGTAAAGCAACATCCACTTATGATCTTAGTTTCCTTGGATCAGAAGTCTGTTCGCAACTTGGGTGGGTCCTTTGTTCAGGATCTCACAAGGCTGCCATCAAGGTGTTAGCCATATGGAATTCTCATCAGGCTTGACTAGGGGAAGAATTATTATCTTCTGAAATCACTCAGATTGTTGGAAAAATGTATTACCTTGCAATTGTATGACTGAGGTTTCAATTTTTTTTTTTTTTTTTTGCTACCTATTGACCAGGGACTACTTACTGTTAGCAACTAGTTTAGGACTTTGCCGTGTATGGCCATCTTGATTGTTCATAATGTGGCTATTAGCATCTTTAAGGCCAGCAGAAGTATCTCAATCTCTCTCTCTCTCTCTCTCTCTCTCTCTCTCTCTCTCTCTCTCTCTCTCGGAATTTCTTTCCTCTTTTAAGGGATTTCTGCTGATGAAGTCAGGTAACCCAGGATTATCTCCCTTTTTATTAACTCAAAATCAATTGGTTTGGGATCTCAATTACATCTGCAAAATGTTTTCACTTTTGCCATATAGTGTAACCTGATCATGAGAGTGACATACCATCATATTCGCAGGTCCTGTCCACACTCAGAAGACATGTATAACAGAAAGTGAAACTCTTGGAGGCCATCTTAGAATTCTGCCTGTCATAACTCTCTACCTGTGAGTTTTCTTTACATTAAGAGAATAAACCAACCTTTTTTTTTTTTTTTTTTTTTTTGCCAAAGTAGTCAGGCACATCACTAATACTTGTAGTCAAATACAATTCCTGTTATATGTTCTGGGAATGTAGGAAAGCATGTAAAGGAATAATTGAGTAAAAAAAGTAATTTCAAAATGAATACAAAAACATATGGTTATACTTTCTTTCAAAAAAGTAGAGTCAAAAATGAAATCCCTCCTCCAAATATACCACTATTTCTTCTCCACCTAAGGGGAGACACTATTATTCCATGTTCTCATCGTTTTCCTCATGTTTACATACACACAAATATGTGTGCATTTTATATATGTTAAAATAAAACAATTATATATATATACATCTATATGTACTACAAATCAAATCATATAATACATAATATTCTGGTAAAGTTTTTATATATATTAATGTCTTCTAGTTTTTAAATGTTAATGTCTTCTAGCCAAAAACCATTAGGAATTCATCTGTAGTTGAACAAGTTGTTTCCTGCTCACTGAAACTAAGGAGACCACATGCCATGGAGAATTGTGGAATGTCTTAGTAATAGGGTGTTAGGATGGAGAGAAATGGTACTTTGGGTAATTTGGGACAAAGGTCAAGGAAATGAGTGTTTGCTCACTGTAGAGTGGAAGGTATAGGAAATGGTAATAATTCCATGATTATCTTAATAAATCTTTTCTAGAAGAAGAAAAAACTAGAAGGAAAATAAAGCTGTAATTGGTAAAGACACAGCAGTTACTTAAATTAGGCAGGAGAGGGAGATGTTTGATATTTCAGTGGTTTGTATAGTGACCTTGTTTTTGTCTTTTGCTTAGACAAATTATGAAGCAGTCTTATTTTTTTTGTATCAATTCTTCACAGACACAAAGTTACCTTGTCTCATGCTGATGTTCTGTGAAAATGGTTTGGTCCAGCAGAACATCAAGCCCTAACCATGACAACCAGGCCAGCTCCTGACAATACTGAGGCTCAGTTGTGTCAGACCAGTTCCCATATGTCAGCGCTGCTTTTCTCTCTCTTAAAGAATACCTCTGATGAGAAAAAAGAAAGATACAAATGAGCCGGGCTCGGTGGCTCAACCTGTAATCCCGCGCCTTTGGGAGGCTGAGGTGAGTGGATTGCCTGAGCCCACGGGTTCAAGACCCGCCTGGGCAGTGAGACCTCATCTCTACAATAAATCAAAAAATCAGCCGGGCATGGTAGTGCGCGCCTGTAATTCCAGCTACTCGGAAGGCTGAGGCGGAAGGATCGCCGGATCCCAGCAGGTCAAGGCTGCAGTGGCTGGGAGCGGCCACTGCACTCCAGTCTGGGCGACCGAGTGAGATTCCGACTCAAAAAAAAAAAAGAAAAGAAAGATACAAATGATTTGATATAGTGCATTGCACTAGAGATAGAAGAATTGTAAACTGTCTGTTATACACATAATTGATATATGTAGGAACATAACGTGGTTGATAATTACTGACTTTATTAGACACATCTCAATGTTGTTCAAAAATATCCTTTGTTGGTGGAATACATGCATATTTGTAATTATGTGTATTTATATATGAATCCCACCAACATAGGTAATGTTTCTATGTATGTAATCATGCATACAAACATACATACATATATACACACCCACAGAAATTATAACATATAGTTCATACATATATATATACCCACAGAATTATAACATATAATTCATACATTTTTAAGAGAAAGTATCATTAGCTATCACATTCTGAATTGGTATAAAGCTAGAGTTTATAGGATTTATCTTGATTGGACTTTGTTTCAAAATTGTATAAATAAATAACTAGCTGCTGCTGTTAATATCAACATTTTCTAAAAATATGTTGAGTATGTTGTGTCCCTCTAAATATTTATCTTTTAAAAAATCTCAATAAGCTATATTTGGGGAATCTTTTTGGGTGGGCAAATAAATACTTCCAACTGAAACAAAATGAAGAACAGTCTAGAATTTACAGATATTCTCCTCTTATCTAGTAATCTAAACCTTGTGGCCCCAATTATATCTAGGCTATAATAAGTATCTCTTTAAAGTTGGAGGAGGAGAGATTCTACCCCAGCAGCCAGCTTAGTTTCTCATCTATTGGAGAAAGAGTCTCCTTCCAAGTTCATTCTGAAGTTCCAAGTGGAAAATGCATGTATCTCATATTTCTGGTCTTTCAAGTAAGCATGATGAGTCCTGTCTACAAAGAAATTACATAATTATCTGAAAGGGAAAGTTGGCTGCATGTTTAAATTAGTTAGGAAAACATGATTTGGGGGAAGAAAACTCAAAAAATAAAAGTTATCTCTGTATGGGATTTCAGTATTCACAGGATGAAATCTTTCACAAACTTTCCCACTTAATGTGGTTCAAAAAGTGCAATGCAAGCATGATGTTGCATCTTTCTTCCTCTCTGTAACTTCTAGAAAGATGCCATAGAACATGCAGTTTACATTGAGTCCTTTCTTGAGTTGAGTAGACAATTCCTGCTAATCAATCAGTTTAACAGCCACAAGGGGACCAAGTTTATTATCAGTTGTCCAGTCCTTGTTCTGGCCAGATGTTCTATCTGTTTCCTTCCCACAGTTAGTGAACTGAAATGTTGCTTCATATCCAGGTCGTCTGGTGAATCAAGAAGAAAAGACTGGACATTGGTGACTCTTGAGAAGGCAGAATGATGAAGCAAGTGAATTTTTAGCAGCCTCCTTTTCCTATGGCGTCCTCTATCGCTCAGTCAGCGACAGTGTTCAGGACTCCAGAGGGCCTGCTGAGGCATCCAGACAGACTCTGGAATCTATGAGGAGTAGAGTTGGAAGTCCATGCTGGTCCTGATGAAACTCAAGTGCCCACTATTATGATCTGCACTATCAAGAGTGGGCAAATTCTCCCAGCCCTGCTTTGTCCTCTCTAGGCTTGTTTCCTACTTGTATTTGGCCACTGAAGTGCACTCATTACTCTCAGGTGATGCTGCTGGTGAATCAAGGCAGCTCCATATCAGCTAAAGTTGGGTTGGCTTTTAAGTACCCAATCTGAAAAGCATCATGCAAGTGTCTGCTTCAGATTTTATTAATATAAAGGCAGAAATTAAAAGTCTACTTCTAGAGAAGGTAAAGTATGTCTTAGTTGCAAGAAAGCTGATGAGACATAAATAAATCTAATTTCCTTTTCCTACTACTGCAACGTGGTCCTCTATCATTAAACATTATATTTTAATTATATCAAATTATGTTTTAATCATTATTAAATATTATATTTTAACAGTATAATATTTTATAGACATGATTGATAAAAATAAGATAGCTGATGTGAAAATAATTTGCAGATATAAAGTAGATTGGTTCTATGGGCAGTATAGTTACAATAGCAGTGATAGCATTATTATTATGATGATTGTTATTACTGTTGTTATTATTGGCAGTAGTGATAGCAGTAGCATTAGGGAGGACAAAGTAGACTGTTCCTGCTCAAATGGCAAAACACTTAAAGAACGGCAAATACAGTATGGATTTAATTGCTAATCGCTTGCTGATAATTTATTCTCTCTCTGTAGAAATATATTGTTTCATTATTTTCTTACCAATACTAGAGAGATAATATAAAGTATTCATCCTGCAAATAAATACTAATATAAGCACATATTAATATTGTGCATATATTTTATAAGTATTGCCCACGGTGTAATGTGTAGTATTATGTTACAACATTATAATGTAGATTCCACACATAATCTAATACAAAATCAAATTAAAAAGGAGCAAAACTTCAAGGCAGAGACAGATCAATTATCATGTATATTAATTAGGGACCTATCTTTAGTTCCCTTGCTAAGAACAAACTGTTTATTATAATATTGTAAAAATGTTAAATTCACCTTGGAAAGGCAAGCACTCACACATACTTGTGCACTTCAAGCACATTATGTTTTACTAAATAAGTACCCATAAGTCTAAGGAAGGCAGCTTAGGGTAGTTCAAACAAATGAGTAGTGCAGACAGTATGAACATCAGTCTTTCCTGCTCTTAATTTACCTGTAGAGACAGGATCTTGTTTCATAACTAAATGCAAGTGCTAAAATTATAATCTTGATATGCATGTTTAATTGGTTTTATATTTTCACAATCCTTTGATTGAAAGCATTTTTTAAAATATGCATTATCTAAACAGTGAAATCTGTTCTTTTTACCTTTGTTTCAACGAGAATGTAGAACTGACTCTATTGTTTCTCTATAGGTAGGACTCTTTGGGGTATTTCCAGGAACAGTGATGTGTATTGAGTCATTCACAGTCCTCTTGTGCTATTTTGCGACGTTCATCAGTGAATTAGGTGCGGGGAGGGAGTAGAAAGTTAGGTAGAAGCTGTAGCGAAATGTTAACTTAAAACAATTTTATTCATAGGAGAAGTCTCAAGCCCACTTGGTGAGGAACTTTGGCTATATTTCCCAGAATCTTTCATCATATGCATGTAGAACATAAATTAACCTGTAGGGTTTGATATTTGGGCTCTGGAGAGAGAATTCCATGATTTGTATGAAATACAGTTATTTCACCATTCTGAGGAAACTAGTGGAGAGTTTTTAAGAATTATGATATGTTATTACTTTACCTAATTTATCTAGTGCAATGAAGTGTGAAGGTTTGTGATTTAAATACATAACAGTAGAAATTTCCTTCCATTGGCAATTTTGAACCAGTTCTTACTTGGACATAATTACATCGGTTTCTTTATATACACAATTTTAAAAGAGCCATATGTAAATTGACAGTCACTTTGGATATTTATTTTCATATTATAGAAAATCTCTGGAAGATTGACTAAATATTTTTTATCAGTCCAAATGGTTAGCATTGCATTGATATAGTTTTTAAAAACAACCAAGTTCACCTTCAAAGACTACTAAAATTCAGGCTGTTTTAAAAAAGAAAAGAAAAAAATAAAAATAAAAATAAAAGAAAACCATAGTAATAGTTTTGGTAGGCTGCAAACAAAATAAATGTGCTCCAAATGGGAACATAAATTTTAAAAATTACATTCTACTTTCCATTTATTTATTTCTGTAATGAGTCATTATATATGATTGACTTTCATATTGTAGTAAATTATATAATTTCATGAGAAGTGTCTCTGTTTTTTTTTTTTGCCTTTGCTTAGTTTTTCAAAGGTGCCTAAAACACTTGTTTTGGGGTTTTTTTTCTCTTTGAAGGTATTTTTATAACATCTTTTGCAAATGTTAGTTCTTGTATGTAAACATGAACAATCACCATAAATGCTTTTTAAAAATGGGGAGATTCACTTTTTCTGAAGTGGGGCAGCTATGTTATAACTTCATTTGAAAGATGAAGAAATTGCAAATTGAATTACCAATGGATCATTGTGCTGTCTTAAACTTTCTTCAGAGCACTTCAAGGGAAGTTTAAGACTCATCCAGTTGAGTCTTAAATGAGGTTTTATGAAAAAGATTTTCTGTGTTCACTAGCAGCAAACAGATGGCACACTCAAAGAGTTTAAGGGTTTAACCGGATAATTATTAATGAAGGGACTATTTGCAGAAATGTGGGCCAGGACCAGGCTCATGCCTGTATTTCCAGCACTTTGGGAGGCCGAGGCAGGAGGATTGCTTGAATCCCGAAGTTCGAGACCAGCCTGAGCAATGTAGTAAGACCCACCCCCAACTCTACAAAAGAACAAAAAGAAAGAAGGAAGGAAGGAAGGAAGGAAAGAAAGAAGGAAATGTGGGCCAGTTAAGAGAATCAACAAGGGTAGTGAAGCACCTGAGACTAGCAACACCGGGGAATGGTTAGTTCTATTGCTGGGATCCTGGTGGCTGTGGAAGGGAGGATGCTGTTGTGAGTGGTGGCTGTTGAGAAACAATATCACCTCCCAAACCAAACTGAAGGTCACAAAGGAATAAACACTTTCACCTCTCTTATCACCTTTTTATTGGCTGCCAGTACCTCCCATTTATGGATCTCAGTTATAAGCCAAAGTCACCCTCCTGAGGCATAGACCAAAGCAGAGGAGGGTTGAAATGGATCTGGGGAGTCATAGGAAACAACTAGCACAGATCCTGTATTAGTTTCTTATTTTTGCTGTAACAAATTACCACAAACTTAATGGCTAAAAGCAATACAAGTTTACTGTCCAGCAGTTCTGGAGGTCAGAAGTCCTAAATTCAAGATGTCTGCAGGGCTGTGTTACTTCTGGAAGTTCTAGGGGATAATTGATTTCCTCTCCCCCCCCACCCCAGCTTCTAGAGGCTACACACTATCCTTGACTTGTGACAACCCTTCCTCGAATAACTTCAACGTCTGCTTCTATCATCACATTGTCTTTCTCTCTGACCCTCCTACCTTCTTCTCACGAGGACCCTTGTGATTAATTGGGCCCACTTGGACAATATTTTCATGTTAAAATCCTTACCTTCATTCCATAGGTTCCAATACATGGTGATATATTCACAAGTTTTGGGAATTAGCGGATGGACATCTTTGAGGAGCCACTTTTCTGTCTACAGACCGTAGACCCCAACTTGCTATTAATATGAAAGAAATTGATGTCTGCTACAGGGTAAAACCAAAGACTATGTTTGCACATTGTACAGCTATGAAGAAATTGCTTTTTGTAATTTGAAAAGTATTTTCTGTTTTGAAGAATGCAAAAAATGTTGAACAAGTGTTCCATTTAATTTTAACATTGTTATAAATATTTAGGTCTTTATGTTTTGAATGTCTTCTAAATTTTCCACTTCCCAAGTTACCCTCTCCACATCTCATGGCAAGATACTTTGACATTTTTCATAAGCTGACTCTGAAAAATAATAATAGCTAAGGTGTATTAAGCTATGACGAGTTTTTAGCCATTTACATGTATCATTTCCACAATATACTTATAAAGAAGATACTATTTTAACAGTATTTTAAAGGTAGTGGAACAGAAGCATAGGCTAAGTAATATGTCTCAGGTAATATAACTAATGTGTAATGTGTGGACATATGGGTTATCATTTTCCATTTGCTTTCTCAGGTTAACGTTCCACCCTTCTTTGCCCTGCTCTGGAAAACTGAGCTATTCACACTGTATCACCGAGGCTCTCTTTTCCTGGTTAGCTGATTAGCTTCATCCAATGGGACATACCAGCAGGGTCTTAAGTTGAAATAAGAAAGGAGTGATTTTTCCCTACCCCGCTGCCACTTCCTGTTCCCTTCTTGCCTTGCTATAAAGGGTCTGCTTTCCTATTTAGCTATAGCTCCAATTGGGTGCTCATTCTACTCAAACCACATTCTGGTAACATTCTTTTCAGAGTTCTGGGAGTAGTAATGGCTTTCCACTTTCACTAGTTCTTGACCATCCCTTGTTTCTCTCAACTTTCCCACACTTCTGCAAGCAATTCCTTCATTAAATTATTTTAAGTGAAACTTCTCTGAACATGTCATCTTGTTTTCTCCATTTGGAATCAGCTGCAATTTGATTACAAGAATAGATGACTTTAGAATCTGAGCCCTTCATCATTTCAATATATTAACTTTACCAAAAACATAGCCCCCAAACAATTGAATTTATAACTTGAAATAAATTAGTTGCATTTAGTTAATTGCTTATATATTTGTTTTTATTACTGTTTGTTTAATGACTAACTCACTGAATTAAGCCAGCTTTATAATTTTCAAATGTGAACATAGAATACCATCCATATGTTGTGTATAACAGGTATTTAACTTAGTAAGTCTATCTGTAAACATAAGGCCAGTTCACCCCTGTTATTGTTCTTTCATCAGTGGGAATCTTATCTGTTATACTTTGATTTCATGCTTTGCTTGAGTTTGAGTTTGATTCATTAACACTGGAATCTCATCAAGTTGTCTCTTAGAGAAGGGAACACTTACCCATCACAATGTACAATATACTTCTGTTCTTTTACAGGTTTCTTTTCACCACTTTCTAAGTGGTTCTGATGTCTGTTTCCTTGACAACAAGGTAGGGTGAGTGCTGAAATGATACAGAGTGCATGTCAGGTGTATTCAAAGTGAATTGTAGTTGTTCAGAGGAAATATATCAGAGCAACCTTGTCTTCTTTTGTGAGCAAAGATGCTAATGAAGGAGCTTCACATTGCAGGTGGTTTCCATGGAGCCAAAAGGGTAAATACACATGACACTCAACACTGGCCTATTACGTTTTTGCATTCGTTCACTACTACTGTTCACTTCTTTTTTCTTAGCTATTTCTTACATTACACATACTGACCAACTGGTTTATAACTTGAAGCCTAAGCAAACACTTGGTCCATTCCCTTTCAGTTTTTGAACACAATTGAAGTATAACATAATGGTCTCTAGTGGTCTTTGCTTGTACCTAAAACTTGTAGTTCGAAATGTATTATAACAGGATCATAATTATTCTAGGAGCCAACAGTAGATCAATCAGAAGCCTCCCTTAGCAGTTGTTCTGGCAAGTCTAAATTACAATGCCCATATTAATAAACTTATGATGTAATAAAATACTAAAATGACTTATGAATTATAAAAATACTATTAGATTGATTTCATAGTCACCTGGATATTAAATATACATTGATGTGTTCTAATTATTTGACAATTGGTAATTCAAACATCGTGTACATGGAATCTCTGTTAAGGAAAATATGATTAACTAATACATTTATTTTCCTGATTATGACGGATAACAGAGAGTTTACTCTGTTTGGGTAATAATGATCCTTCGGAAACTGAAACCTCTGGGATGCTTTGCTTAAAAATTAAATTATATAAAAGATGTAATGTTTGGCTATAGTTATAATATATAGATATAATGGCTTTATAACTTTAATTCTCTTTAATGTCAAGGTATTTTCCCAACATTGAAGGAGGTTTTCAAAAGCATATACCTATAAAAATTGAATTTAGGAAGACAGAGAGTAGAATGATGGCTTCCAGAGACTGACAATGGTAGTGGAGAGGGGGGTGATAAACAGGGATTGGTTAATGGGTACAAAAATACAGTTAGGTAGAAGCAATAAGATCTAGTGTTCAGTAGCACAATACCGTGACTTTATTTAACAATATTTTATTATATACTTGAAAATGACTAAAAATGAGTGGAATTGGAATGTTCCTAACACAAAGAAATAATAAAGGCTTGAGGGATGGTTGCCCTGATTTGATCATTATATATTGTATTCCTGTATTAAAACATCACATGTACCAATAAGTATATATAGCTATTACGTGCTCATAATAATTAAAATAAAAATGCAAAACAAAAACTTTAAAAAGTATATATATATGCACTTATATCTCTATTGAAAAAATGAGAATCAATCACTTATACTTTTCTATCAATTGAAACATTGATGATATAACTAAGTATGCATAATATAATGGGAATTTCCTTCACAGATCATGAAGGCCATGTTTATTTCAGACATTAACAAAAGTTTATATCATCCACAAAGATATCTAAAACACTCACTGCTAGTACGTGTCACAGATTGATCCCTGTATGAAGCAGGGCATGAAGATTAATATGCAGGAATTTCATTTGAGTATCCTTTGAAAAGAGAAGGAAGAAAGATTGGGTAGAGAGAGAATCTGGACTGTGATACATATGCAAAAAGGTCTCAGCAAATCTCATGGTAGCTCTAAGCTGGGATGGCCTTTAAAGGCTGTCCCAAGTTTTTAGATGAGGGTCCTGGCCTTTATAGCCCCATGTTTACTAGTCACTGTACGTGGGCTGTTCTGAGACTCAAGGCAGCTCTCTTCAGTTGGTGGCAATTCTAAAATGGGCCAAGGACAGATTTTAGAGCTTTCAACAAACTTCTCAGAAGCCAGAGAATCATTTCCTCACTTCTGAAGGAAGAATTTGGGCAGGTCAGCAAAGCATTCTTGACAGTCCAACACTTGAGCTACTTGTCTCCACTTGCTTTGCATATTTTCTCATTCTGGGCACTACCAGTCCTCTTTTCCTCAGGAAAACAGATAAGAGAATGTCTAGTAGAGGATCCACAGCCTCTGCTGCTTCAGCTGGTCTCAAGGCTGAAACTGATACACAGCATTTTCCTCCTCTAGACTTGCCTCATCTTCAGTTAGCAACCAAGCTAGTCTAGATGGCTTATCTAGTGGGGTGACCAAGATCCTCATCCCTGAGGATTCCAACCTTCTGATAAACATGCTTTTTTGAGACTGTGGCACTTGTCTATATGCCATTAGTATTAGACAAGGGAGTGACAAGAAACACTCCAGTTGACCACATGAGTGCCAAACATATTCCTTCTTGTCTCTGTTGTGTAATCACAATCTACTTCCTCTTGATGATCTGGATTAATTATTCCTGCCAGAATGGCAACTTTTCCTTTTACCTGTTGGTACTTTGGCACAAGGAGTACAAAAGTACCCAGGCAAGAGTTATAGCTGAAAGTTCAGTGAGACACTTTCTGTGTCATCTGGTGAGAGTCACAGAGCTGGGAAACAAATTCCTCAAGTGATGGTAAGCAAGGGCAGTCTTGCTTCTATTGTTTGGTTTCCAGACCTGTGCGTTCCACCTATTGGGATCTTCCCACTATATAATAGTCATTGCTTTAGTGTGTATACTGTGTCTTAAAGGATAGTACCTATCCTTGCAGGGCATCATCTCCCAACCAACACCACAGCCATATCTTTAATAGGCCATCACATGTCTCTAGAAAATCAGCTACAGTGTATGTAGTTGTGATAGAACCAGTAGATTTCAAGGTCATGTGCTTACTAATATGCCACCTTTTCTATAAAGTGGGCCTAGGTCTGATGCAAAGTTATAGAAGATGATGAGCCAGTATATGAAACATTTTATAACCCCTTGGGTAGTAGTACTAGTTAAAACTCTACAGACAAGAAGGATATAACAACAATTGGAATACATGTCAGTTATCAATGAAATAGATTGCTGCCCCTGCCTAGGATAAAAAGTATTAAATGTAATAGACTTCTCACCAAGTGACCAATTGGTTTTCTTAAGGAACAGTACCATATTAGATGCTTAGTATTGATCACTGTTGCTAACAGGTTAGAATTCTTCAGCAGCTTTAGCTCTACCATTCTTGGGGAGTGAGAACCCACCTTTTCTAGCCCACGCTTAGCATTGATTCCTGCTATTCTGGCTACTCCATTCATATGTTAATTTTACCAGCACTGTGGTGGTTGTTGACAGACACTGACATGTCATCTGGCTAAATTGTTCTATCTATCTGGTTGTTTAGCATCTTTTCTATGGTGGGCGTTCTCAGGATCAACATTTTTGAGAGAAGGGAATAAAGCAGGATTGAGCTGAGTGAGAAGCTGGACTGTGGTATAGTCACAGCAAAACTTCAGATAACCCCTTAATGGGCTTGAAGATTTAATGATCATTCAGAGTTTCCCAGAGTTGAGAAAAGAGCTTGGCCTTTGTAACACTGAATCAATGAGTCGTTGAGTTTGGGTTGATCTGGGAAAGACGGCATAACCTTAAGTAAAGTGATTTCCTTTAGCTCCTTCCAGAGTGATTGTATCATGGAGACAGACAACTTGAAGAATTTGATTCCAACAAATTAACTATCTAAACTGAGCTCCCTACCATTCTAGATTATGTATCCCAATACATTTTATATGAGAATGGAGCCTCCTCCACTGAGGATTGGGATCTGACCAAACAGGTCTATTATAATACAAGGTTACTATGAGAGTGAAGAGAAATGGTTCATCTCATCTGGTTAGGTATGTAAGGGAAGTCTTCCCAAAAAACAATCTAGTTCTTGGAAAAGATATATGATTTCTGCATGTGAGAGTCATATGACAGCAACATTTTTTAAAATGCCACTTATTACCAATATAAATTTAGCTACCTACCTCATCAAGTGAACATCCATTACTTCTTGTGTACTCCTTTAACAATTAGATAAGAACATCTTTTCAGATTGAAGAGAGCCACTTTTTCATGCCAAAGGTCTTCAAGCTCACCATGTTCCACTCCAAGAGTGTTCAAGCACTCTTAAAAATTTTGACATCCAGATATAATTAGAAGACACGTCAGAAAGACAGAGAGAGAGAGAGAGAGAGAGAGAGAGAGAGAGAGAGAGAGAGAGAGAGAGAGAGAGAGAGCGCCAGGGAGAGAATGACCTTAGGAGCAGAGATCGGAAAGCATCAGAGCCTATTTGGACATAGTAAGTAGAGTATGATTAGAACAAAATCAGAGAAATCAGCACACTGTTGGGAGCAAAGGCAAGGAACATATAGACACTGGTAAGAGTACTGGAGGTCACAGAGCCTAAGACAGATGTAAACCAAGTACACTGATTACTACAAGGAAGTAGTAGCAAGGTGGAAGAGGAGTCACTAGAAGTACAAGTACTGAGTATAAGACTGTTATAATGGCCCATGTATGCAATTAGAAGGCATAGTCTGGTATGTCATCAGTAGAGTAAAAAGGAGAGGACAAGTGGAAAAGGCATTTAGGAATTAGAATGAACAGAGCTTGGTGACTAGTTTTAAGATGGAGTCATTCTTCATAGGAGAAGAAGTCTGACTGACTGAACACTGTATAAATGTCCATTAATATAAATAGAACTATTAGGAGATATTTTGTAGTGATGGTATTTTAAATGGTAACGAAGCATCAGGTGGAAAAGTAAATCAAGCAATTGAAAAAATGGTACTAGCTGGGCTTGGTAGCTCAGCCTATATTCCCATGCCTTTGGGAGGCTGAGGTGAGTGGATTGCCTGAGCCCACGGGTTCGAGACCCACCTGGGAGTGAAACCTCATCTCTACAATAAATCAAAAAATCAGCTGGGTGTGGTAGCGCATGCCTGTAATTCCGGCTACTTGGTAGGCTGAGGCGGAAGGATCACCGGAGCCCAGCAGGTCAAGGCTGCGGTGGCCGGGAGTGGCCACTGCACTCCAGTCTGGGCAACAGAGTGAGACTCCAACTCAAAAAAAAAAAAAAAATAGGACTAGAGTTGAAGACATGGACTTGATTCAGCAACAACGATTTGTTGTTGTAAGCCATATAGAAATAACAGTCAAACTAAAGTAAGTGAGAATGAAATAGGTGATCTGATTGTCGATTCCATCTGGGTCTTGGGATCATGTGTCTGTAGTTTGAAGGAATTTCCACAAGGTGGTGATGCATTCTTATTAGGTTGTGTAGACTTCAGGCTTCAAAGTAAGTATTAACAGAAATCTAAAGACTACTATTTTTTCCCATGCCTTGGGCATCCCTTCTAAAGTCATTATTTGATGTGTTATGTGAAAATATTATTTACTAACAAAGTATAACTAAATAATTGATCTTATTATTTTAAGATATGTAAAGAATATAAAACTTGCTTGGAGTAACAGTTAAAACAGTCACAAAAATTTAGTATCATCAAGGGCTGTCTCAAATTTACATGTGAAAGTAAAATCATATTTTTTTCAAATTTTCGGCATAATTCATTACATAAACTCTTTTCAATTTGCTTTTATGACAGGGCATTCATTTGGCCTTATTTTTCAGATCAATCTCTTTTTTCCACTTATCTCATATTTTAAAGTGTAAATAGCATTTTCTTTCTGATTTTGAAAACATTGTTCTTCCCACACTCTAGAAATTCAAATTCTTTGACAGCTGTATCCCACTCACACTTGCTTAAAGGTCCAAATAAAAGCATGTACTCTTCTCATGTGAGTGAGTCATCATGAATCATATGATATAGCAAATATACATGTATCTTTTGTTATTTGAACTCTCAACCCCATAATTACTTGCAAAATCTCCCCCACATTCATTATCTAAATTGAAAACATAGCATAATGTACCAGTAAAAACATCTGAGTTGTTTAACAGACTGAACAAGAGGATGTAGATTGTGTTTCAGTCATATTTTAGCTTTTCTCCTAATGGGATCATTGTTTAAAAGTATTGTGAATTAACTATTGTCTTCTGTGCATTATTAAGTGAAGATGCATTTTTGAGAAATGAGGCTTGCCTAAAGGTCCAGAAGAAACCTTACTCACTGGAAGAAAAGTTGTAAGTATTAACTTGAATTGAGAGAAGGAAACTCTTAAAAGACATTAGCTTGACACTATTTGTCTTTATTTAATAGACATACAATGATTTTCTACAAGTGAGAAAGCAAAAAAGGGAAATAATATGAAAAGCATTGGTATTGGAGAGTTTTTCTATGTTATTTGAACATAACATAATATTTTTTTAAAAAATAGGAAAATAACAATGTGTCATGTATTGAAAATCTCAGTCATTGTGAAATGCCATTGAGAACCATGAGTAGATCCAGAATGCATCAGAACATGAAAGACCATGTGATTTCAAGATCATAGTTGAATAAGTAGCCACTGATACTGAGACAGCAGTGTCTTCTAGTGAATTGCATAAAACTATTGAATAAAGTGGATATTATGCAAAGCAAAATTTCAATATTGATGAAACTGGGTATCTTTGGAGATAAATGCTATCATATTGGTTTATTTCAGATAACTAGGAAATTGCTATGTCAAACAAGACAAAAAATTGCTGGTCTTGGTCTGTTCTCTACTCCTGGAACAGAATACCACATACAGGATAATCTATAAGGAAAAGAAATGTATTCGACTTAGTACTGGAGGATAAGAAATCCAAAATGGAAAAACCACATCTAGTGAGGATTTTCTTGCTGCATCATAATGCGGTGGAAGGCATCACATTGTTAGGAAAGATGAGAGAAGGTGAGTATGTGTAAGATAAAAAAAAAAAGTGGGACTTCCGGCAAGACGGCGACAGGACAACCTGGTCTGTGAAATCCTCTGCAAAGGAGAACTGCAGTGGGTCTCTGGCTCTTGCCCCGGGGGTTGCGGACCCCAAAATCGCAGCCTGCTCTTCATACGGAGCTCGGCCGTTTTCACCACTGGGACATCGCAGCAAACTGGACAGACACCACAGCGCAGATGCCGCACTGCAGATGCCACCGCTGTTGCCGCCACCATCACTGCCGCCGCTGGTAGCACATCGCACCACCCAGGCCGGAGGCGAACCACAACTTCAGTCCTTGAAGCCCCTTCAGGAAGATCTGCTGGGATCGCTGCCACCTCTCCCGCGACCGATATGTCCTGCCCGCCATGAGTCCCCTGACTGTGACCTGAGGCAGACATCCATCTCCAGTCTCTGTGGTTCCTGTCCAGCCCCACCCCCTCTGGGGTGAGCAGCTGAGATATCACCACCTGCTGGTGATTCAAGGTAACAGCACCAAAACGGGAGAAACAAGCTTGAAAAAGACATAGGCCAGAGTGGTGAATGGAGGGTGATCTGAACTGTCCTTCACAGCAGACTAGGGGCAACTGACCCTAACTGCAAACTAATTTACCTGCTTGAAAAGAAAGCTAGAAATCAGAACTGAAAGGACGTTGGACTTAAACGAAAAGTCTCAGAGTGTACTTCATTGATTCTGTTAGTTTAATAACTATTCCTACTGTATTGTTCCTTTCCCCCCCTTCCTTTTCTTCTCTTTTCTTCTCTCTGTAAACCATATCTTTGTATAGAGGAACAGCACACCAATAAGGTGGTTGGTGAGCTTGTATGTTAGCATCACTATACGTTTTATTTCTTTTTGTATGGGAATTGGTTCGTCAGTAGCTGTTGTCTATTGTTTTTATCTGTTTCAGTATAGATCTCTCTCTCCATTTGTTGGCACACTCATTTGTTTCCCCCCTTACTCCACTATCTCTCCACCCCCCTCTTCAACCTACTGTCTGCTCCATTCTCTTCCCTCTGCTAACCACATTTTAATTCAGGGAGTAAGCCTACAGCCCCACTGCATGGACAGATTCCAAGGCAGTGGGAAGTGGATACCAGATTATCCACACACCTGTCAGCAAATACCAGGACCTGCAGATAAATTTTGAATCACAGCTCCCCCTTAAGTAAATCTCAAAACTGCAAAAAGGACCACCCGCAACCTACAGTGTAACTCCAGAATTGAACAAAGTAAGAGGGCATACATAAAGAATAGGAAATTGAACAAACAGAAGTAAAACCAATCCCTTTACCCCGGAATAACAGAATTAAAGAAGATGGTGACGTGGAGGGAAGGAAAAAGTAGGGAGGGGAAAAAACCGCACAAATGAAGAAAAACCAAAAGAAGAATATCAGTCTCACACAGACTCCTGGAGATCAGACACTGAGAAAACATATTCTGGAACACAAACAATGAAGAATCCCCAGAATAGCTGGTCACATGCAACAAACGAAGACATCAAGACGTTAATGGAGATAATTTAAAAATTGAGGAAAGACAAGAGGAAAATAGGAAGGAGCTGATGTCAGAAATAACAGCAGTAAAGAATACTATGATGGAAATGAATAACAGACTAATAAGCATAGAAAGCAGATTTAGCCAAGCAGAAGAAAGAATCTCAGAGCTCGAAGACCAAAACACAGAACTAATCAAACTGTCAAAAGCATAGTAAAGAAACTCAAAAAGACAGAACAAAACATGCAAGAGATGAATGATCACTTTAAGAGACCAAATCTAAGAGTAATTGGGCTTCCTGAGGCAGAGAGAGAAACAGAAGCCACACTGGAACAAACATTTCATGAAATCATTCAAGAAAACTTCACAAATCTCATCAAGGATGAAAAAATTCAAACACAAGAGATTCAGAGAACCCCTACAAGACAACAAATGAGAAGACCAACTCCCAGACACATAATAATTCACCTAAACAAAGTAGTTGTACAAGAAAAAATCCTAAAGACAGCAAGAGAAAAAGGCCAGACTACCTATCAGGGAAGACCAATTCGAATAGCAGCAGATTTATCCATAGAAAGCCTTCAGGCTAGGAGAGCCTGGAACCCTATCTTCAAAGTTCTAAAAGATAAACAATTTCAACCAAGAATAACCTACCCAGCCAAACTAAGCTTCATTAGTGAGGGAGAATTGAAATCTTTTCCAGGTATCCAATTCCTAAGAACCTATGCTGCCAACAGACCACCTCTACAAGAAACACTCAAGAAAGTACTGAACACAGAAGAAAAAGAAAAGAAAAAAGAACAACAACATTCTTCACAAGAGTACAGGCAAAAGATTAAAAACACACATGAGCCAACTTCAGAACCCAAAGAAAGACACAAACAAACAGGAACAACTCTATAAGAACCTTATGACAGGGATCAACTCTTGCATTTCAATTATTAGCCTAAATGTGAATGGACTAAATGCACCACTGAAAAGACATAGAATGGCAAAATGGATAAAATATCATCAGGCAAAAATCTATTGCCTTCAAGAGACTCACCTCACTAGAAAGGACACCCACAGACTCAAAGTAAGAGGATGGGAAACAAACTTTCAGGCGAACGGAATACAAAAGAAAGGAGGAGTAGCGATCTTAATTTCAGACAAAATACCATTCAAGCTATTAAAAATCAAAAAAGATACAGAAGGCCACTACATAATGATATAAGGCTCAATCCATCAACAAGAAATATCTATCCTAAACATATATGCACCCAACATAGGTGCGCCAACTTTCATAAAGCAACTTCTAGGAAAACTAAAGAAAGATATTGACTCTAACACCATCATAACTGGGGACTTTAATACTCCACTCACAACCCTAGACAGATCATCAGGACAAAAAATCGACAAGGAGATCCGGAACCTCAATGTGACTTTGGACCAAATGGACTTAATTGATACCTACAGAACACTCCATCCAAAGACCACAGAATATACATTCTACTTCTCACCCCCTGGAACATATTCTAAGATCAACCATGTAATTGACCATAAATCAAGCATAAGCAAATTTAAAAGGACCGAAATTCTACTATGCACCTTCTCAGACCACAGTGGAATAAAAATAAACTTTGACACCAACAAAGTCCCCCCAAAACCCACAAAGACATGGACACTAAACAGCATGATGCTAAACAACTCCTGGGTCAATGATGAAATCAAAACAGAGACCAAAAGATACCTGGAAACAAATGAAAATGAAGAAACATCTTACCAAAACCTCTGGGACACCTTGAAAGCTGTAGTAAGAGGGGAATTTATATCCCTACAAACACTTAATGAGGAAAATGGAAGGAACAGAAATTAACAACCTAACAAGCCACCTAAAGAAGCTGGAAAAGCAAGTCCACAAAAACCCTAATTTCAGCAGAAGAATCCAGATCACCAAAATAAAAACCCAAATCCAGGACACAGAAGACAAAAAGATAATACAAAAAATCAATGAAACAAAAAGCTGATTCTTCAAAAGGATAAACAAGATCGATGGACCCATAGCTAGACTGACCAAGAAAAACAAGAAAAAAACCAAATAAGCACAATCAGAAACACAAAAGATGAAGTCACATCTGACCCTGAAGAAATACAAAAGATCATTAGAGACTACTACGTACACTTGTATGGAAACAAACTTGAAAACCTTTAGGAAATGGAGGACTTTCTGACATCACACAACCTACCTAGATTGGAACAAGAAGAAATTGAGACCCTAAATAGACCAATAACAATCAAGGAAATCAACTACGTAATGAGAAAACTTCCTACAAAAAAAAGCCCTGGTCCAGATGACTTTCCAGCAGAATTCTACAAGACATTTAAGGAAGAGCTGATACCAATCCTACTGAAGGTATTCCAGGAGATTGAAAAAGATGGAACTCTCCCCAAATCATTTTACGAAGCCAACATCACATTGATATTCAAGCCAGGTAAAAATCCAATAAAGAAAGAGAACGACAGACCAATATCTTTGATGAACATAGATGCTAAAATTCTCAGCAAGATCCTAGCACACCAGATTCAGCAATACATCTCAAAAATCATCCACCATGACCAAGTAGGCTTCATCCCTGGTATGCAAGACTGGTTCAACATTCTTAAAACCATAAATGTAATTAAATACATCAACAGATGTGAAAACAAAAACCACATGGTTATATCATTAGATGCAGAAAAAGCTTTTGATAAAATCCAGCACCCCTTCTTGATAAAAACCCTTGAACATCTAGGCATATGGGGAACATACCTCAAAATAGTAAAAGCCATCTATGAGAAACCCACAGTCAGCATACTCTTAAATGGACAAAAATTGGAACCATTTCCCCTGAAAACTGGAACAAGACAAGGATGTCCACTCTCACCCCTCCTGTTCAACATGGTAGTCCTGGCCTGAGCAATCAGAGAAGAGGAGGCAATCAGGGGTATCCAAATAGGAAAAGAGGAAGTCAAGTTCTCTCTTTGCAGATGATATGATTGTGTACCTTGAAAACCCAAGAGAATCTTTCAAAAACCTCCTTACACTGATAAAGGCCTTTGGCAAAGTCTCAGGATACAAAATAAATGTACAAAAGACAATTGCATTTCTCTACACCAATAATAAACAAACAGAAACCCAAATAAAAAGTACAGTTCCATTCACAATAGCCACAAAAAAAATGAAATACCTTGGCATCTTCCTAACCAGAGATGTGAAAGACCTTTACAATGAAAACTACAAAACACTGCTCAAAGAAATAAAAAATGACACAAACAAGTGGAAAAATATCCCATGCTCATGGATTGGAAGAATCAACATTGTGAAGATGTCCATCTTACCTAAGGCAATCTACAAATTCAATGCAACACCCATCAAATTACCAGCAACATTCTTCTCAGACCTAGAAAAGACAACACAGGAATTCATATGGAAACACAAACGTCCAAGAATAGCCAGAACAATCCTCAGCAAAAAAAAAAAAAGAAAAAAGCAGGTGGTATCACATTACCAGACTTCAAACTTTACTATAAAGCTACAATCATCAAAACAGCTTGGTATTGGTATAGGAACAGGCATATAGATCAATGGAAATAGAATTGAGATTCCAGAAGCAAAACCTCAATTTCTCAACCAACTCATCTTCGACAAAGCCCCCATCACCTACCACTGGGGAGAGGAGAACCTATTCAGCAAATGGTGCTGGGAAAACGGGCTGACCACATGCAGAAGATTGAAACAGGACCTCTATCTATCCCCATGCACAAGGGTTAACTCCAAATGGATCAGAGACCTAAATGTAAAACCTCAAACCATAAGAACCCTAGAAAATGAAGAACATTCCCTCATGGAAATTGGAACTGGCATCCAATTCCTGAACAAAACCCGAAACCCACAGGTCATAAGAGAGAAGATAGACATGTGGGACCTTATTAAACTGACAAGCTTCTGCAAAGCCAAAGAAACCATCAAGAGAGCAGGGAGAAAGCCTACAGACTGGGAAAAAATATTTGCCAACACCAGGTCTGACAAAGGCTTAACATCCTGGATCTACAAGGAACTAAAATATGCTGAAAAGAAAAAACAAACAACCCCATTACCAAATGGGCAAAAGATATGAACAGACACTTCATAAAAGAGGACATCCGAGCAGCCAACAAACACATGAAGAAATGTTCAACCTCACTGATCATCAGGGAGATGCAAATCAAAACCACACTGAGATACCACCTAATTCCAGTCAGAATGGCAATTATCAACAACTCAAAAAGTAACAGCTGCTGGAGAGGGTGTGGTGAAAAGGAAACACTTCTACACTGTTGGTGGGAGTGTAAACTAGTGTAACCTCTGTGGAAAGCAGTGTGGTGATTTCTAAAAGTTCTATATATCAATCTCCCATATGACCCCACAATCCCCCTACTGGGAATATACCTTGAAAACCTCAAATCACTCTGTAAAAAAGATACCTGCACACGTATGTTTATCGCAGCATTGTTCACAATAGCAAGAACATGGAAACAACCATGCTGCCCATCAAAAGAGGACTGGATTTAAAAAATGTGGTACATATACATGATAGAATACTACGCAACCATAAAAAAGAACAAAATCATGAATTTTGCAGCAACCTGGAGGGAACTTGAGTCTATAATACTGAGTGACCTCTCACAGAAACAAAGATCCGAGTATCACATGTTCTCACTCATATAATGGACCTTGAACATCCAATGTAATACTATAAGAAAATGACTTACGGTACTGGGGAATTATGGGGGGGGATGGGATTAACAGAAGCAAATATCTGTCTGTGGAAGGGGAAACACCTCTTACCAACAGGGTGCCTGAATGAAACGTAATTGTACACCTAACCCTTAACTGCACCCCACAAAACCATAATTAAAAATATTGATTTAAAAAAAAAAAGAAAAAAGAAAAAAAATCATAAAAACAGTTCCATGAAAAAAAAATTTAAAATAGTGGATAGAATTCCTGAGATAACTAACCACTTCTGCAATAACTATAATAATCCATTTGTGAGGGCAGACACCTTATAACGAAATCACCTCTTAAAAGTCTCACTTCTTAATACTGTCACAATGTCAATTACGTTTCAACATGTATTTTGGAGGAAGCATTCAAACCATGGCTTACCTAAAGCATCCAAAAATGAGCTAACATTGCTTTTCAGCAGAAATTGTAGGATACTAAATTTTTAAGCTAAAATTAAGCTAAATTTATTTTGGGTTTATCACTCCCCCAAATTCATGATCCTTAAGGAAGCAATGAAGGGCACTTTGCAAAGCAAATGTTTAATGATTATAGGAGGTGTTATCTTTATGACTACACATAATGGAATACAGAAATAAGAAAAATCTTACAAAGAATTAAAATTTCCAGACTACCTTCTATTGTTATTTAGTAGGAAGATCTTATCTGAGTAGTTAATCTTTTTTGCCTCTGGTGTTGTTGATTACCTAAGTGGAATTTTTTCTCCCTCTCAAATACTATGTATAGTACCTGGTATGACACTGCTTCCTTAAAGCATCTATGGAGTAGATTTGGCATCAAGGTGATATGTAAACCTCATCTATCAGGATTTGACAAAAAATATGGCACAGCACGTGAAGAACAAAATATTGGAGACATTTGCCCTACAGTTTGTTGCTCTTTTCCAAAGTTTAAGGAAATGATTGATGTGAAGCAAAAAGCTTTGGCACTTGTGAAGGAAGTTAGATTTATTAAAGTAAATAATAAAAATATTGAATAGCTTTTAACTTCATATAGCAAATAACTTACTATCAAGTAATTTATTTTATTTGATGCTCAAAATTAGACAAAAGAAATTCCTGGACTCATAGTTGCAAGAGAGAAAGAGCTAGACAGAAGCCATATTACCTTTTATGACCTAGCCTCAAAAGTCACACAGCATCATATCTACTGCATCCTATTGGTGACAACATGGCCAACTCTAATTAAGTGTGAATCAATCACACATGAATGTTACTACCAAGAATTGTAGATCATTGGGAGCCATCTTAGACATTGGCTACCTCAGTCTAAATGTAACACAAATAACTGGAGAGACCTTGAAAATGCTATGTTAAAATAAAACAAAGAAGTAGAAGGCACTCTAGAGCAAAATGCTTTTATACATTTAAAATGCACAAACACCAAGCCACAATACTCATAAGAATGCTTACAAACATAATATTATGCATTGAACATTTTAGAATGGCTAGTATGGGAAGAGAAGCAGAATGGTGATGAGGAATAGGAATAAAAATCTAAACAAAATCTATTTTGATATTTTAAACAAATGTTTAATTTGAATGTAGTTTTCTATTTACATACAAGCATTCATATTTCAGAACTATGTTCACATGATAATATACAAAATATGATTGGAAGATGAAGGTAGGTTACAACTCCATTATTTTCTAGGAGCAAAAATTTTAGGCAACATTGAACTCTCCCAACGGAAACATTAGTTTCCATTCAAACAGCTAATGGTGGTCTGGAACTTCTGCAAATGGGCTTTGATTAAAGTTGCTTATTTGTTGAAAACTAGCCAAGGTCCAGGCTCAGAATCAGTATTAGACCCCTAGGAATGATGATTTCCTATGTTTTGAATTCAATTACTTTTATTATGCACATGTAAAATTTGAAGGTAATAAATATAAATGACATATTTTGCATGTGAGAAATTCTTGCATTTAGCCTATAAATTGATTTAGATACCTGCATCTAGCCTGTAAATTGATTGAGTCATCATTTATGTAACTATTTAATTTGAGGCTTCATTGTTTTTATTCTTTGAATACACAAATGAACATTTTAGAATAAATTTTTTTTAAAGACTTGTTAATTGTAAGGACATGAATCACTGAACTTGAATATTTTCTTGATTGAAGTTACTTTCCTTACAACAGAAAAAAATGTGAACATTTATGTGAAATGATAATATATTTTCTCATTTTTAAAAGACTGAATACTTTTCAATTTGCAAAGTACTTCTCTTTATTGTTAAATTTATGGTTTCATAGATAATTATAACAGGAGTTATAATACTTATGTAAACTTGTATGTATTATCTTATTTCCTCTACTTTTTAAAACCTCTGCATACAAGTTCCTTTAAAAATTCCTTAGCTTGACGGTTGGCAACTAGTCAATGCTGAACCAGCTTCCTGCAAAAAGACATTATTTTGCATGTCCTTGGAGACTGGATAATTAATGTGTAGTGTTTTACTTAAAACTGTAATTAAGTTTAAATTAAAATTCTTTGGGTTTTTAATAGAAGAGGAAGCATTTTGGTGCCTTTTTCACTTAACTGTTATATTTGCCAGCCTGTCTGAGCCAAACCACCTCCTTTAATGTTGGCATTTGGTCTGGAAACTTTAAGAAAACTTTATTGTTTTTTTCCTACTCCCATTAAAGTTGTTTCTTTTAGTTAAAGATATGATAAAACAAATAAGATTCTTGTTGCCACTTACTATTTATCCCATTTTAGAAATTAGAAAAGTACTATTTACTCTCTCCTCGAAACTTCATTTATAAATGCTATAAATTAAGGTCCATCTTCAAGAGCTTTTCTTTTTGTTCTCCAAGGAATTAAGTTAAATACACAGGTAGATATTTCTTCTTAATCACTTTGACTTTCTACTTTCTGTTCCTCGGGCACTGGTTCTATTCTGAGGTCCAGTCACATGGATGTAAAAAATCATGAAGTTTCATCACTGAAAATATCATTGGGAAGACCACCTATCTTGTTGCCAGCTTGGATATACGCCCTGCCCCCATATTTGATGATACCAGCGTATTCTAAACTTGAAATGTTTTCATATTAATCTTTTAATAAGCAATGTTAATATCATCCACACTATACTTTTCCTCCTTTTCTACCTCCAGTTCTTGGAATTGGGAAAGAGATTTAAGTTTCAATTTAACATTTGCTATTATTCCTAACCAACATTTTTTTAATTTAAAAATATCCAAAGTAGTTGGTAATTTGTAATCTCTAAATAGTAGGCCAGGTCCATACAAAGTCATACACATAAATAGTTGTTGAACTGAACTAGCATATTCAGTAAATCTTCAAATCTGTATGATTTTTCATTGTTAATGTGACCACATTGTGATTATTTCTGGTATAAATAGGTTTATAGAAAAACTGTTTATATAAACAGTTTATGGAAAAAATAAGTCACACTCAATTTTGGCTTTAGCAACAGCAAATGGAATCTTTCAAAAATATGTGAAATTTCATTAGTTTTTATTGTATCACAGCTAAATATCTAATATAAAATAGATAAAAAGTTCCAGGTTAATTTTGGTATCTATCAAAACTGAATGAAGTGTTTAAGAAGGGAAATAAATGATGGTATATTTAATATACATAGCTATTGTTCTTTATGAAGTGTATTAAAAAAACAATATTCTTTGCTCTTAAGATATCTGGGACTCAGAACACTGTTCCAATACACATTTGTTATTGCCATAACAAATAATTAATTAAAGCAGAGACCAAAACACTCTATTCTTTATGAATTTGCATAATTATTGGGAAATTATGGCATTTGTAACAGTTACTTGTAGCAAAGTAAGAAGGGAAAAATCTATTTTAACTAGTTGCTGGTAGTGTAAACCTATTTTTAAAATAATTAAAAAATTTTTATGAAGTAAAAACTAAAATTGAAATTCTAAGTTTTATAAGACTTTATCTTGACTCATTACCAATAACATTTTTTGTTGTTCAACAATTTATTTTTCCAACAAATATATGCCAACCAGTAATTTAAACAGGATGTTATTTAGCCTTGTGTATCTATCTCAAATAGTTACTTTTGACATGATTTTAAGATTCTATGCATCATTTATGGGTTTTTTTGTTTTTGTTTTTGTTTTTTGAGTTGGAGTCTCACTCTGTCGCCCAGACTGGAGTGCAGTGGCTGCTCCCGGCCACCACAGCCTCGACCTGCTGGGCTCTGGCGATCCTTCCACCTCAGCCTTCCCAGTAGCCGGAATTACAGGCATGTGCTACCACGCCCAGCTGATTTTTTTGATTTATTGTAGAGATGAGGTCTCACTGCCCAGGTGGGTCTCGAACCCACGGGCTCAGGCAATCCACTCACCTCAGCCTCCCAAAGGCGCGGGATTACAGGCTGAGCCACCAAGCCCGGCTATGTTTTCTTTTTAAAACTGCTGTGAAAATAACACATTTTTTAAAAATTTACAAAATATATGACACATGCTGTTATTTAACTTTAAATATCTTATAATTTATAATATAAATATTTTGCCAAATGTTTGCTACATTTCCATAATGAATGTTAATTTATGATACTGCATATGCACTTCAATAATAATATTATCTAGAAGATAATATGTTTATATTGAATATATGGAAACAAATCCATTTAAGATACAAATTAAGTTTAAATTGTCAGTAAACAACACTTAAGATGTTTACCCTGTACTTGAAAAAATAACCTTGTGATAATATTCATCTATATAAGTTAAAGAGAAAGACAAAGGGAGGAAGAGAGAGACAAGGAAAGAGAGAGGAAGAGAGGAAAAGGGAAAGAATATGAATGTGTGAGTGTTTATAACCCAATATAATAAATAAATTTAAACTCCTTAATTTTGGAATTTGAATCTGTTCAATTACTTTGGAGTCTACATCATAATATTGTAATGGTTTTTGAAAAAGTTGAATATTCTTATTACATCTTGACTTTTTTGCGTGCATTTTAGCATGTGCTATTTTGTTTCTTTTTTAATTTCTAAAAAATGAGTACTCTTGTCTTCTTATTTAAACCTAAATCCCTCAATGTCTTGGATTACATCTTCTATTTTCTTGTGTCCTCCACAGTGCGTATCTCATACAAGGCATTCAGTGACTTAATAGATGTGAGGACAAGTCATATTTATTGATCAGGTTTTCCTTTATATCATGTACATAATATCAAATGACTTCTAATTTTACTATAATTTTCTCCAAAAAGGTCTTTTGTATATTATGTGTTCCTTAATTTTAAAATTGCTTGAAAACTGAAAAAAAGAATGAATACATTAACACATAGTTAGAATTTATACCTATATATACACTATAAGTATTAAACTCATTAAATTTAATTGTTGCTACACTGCCATTATTTAAATAGATTTCAAAATATCTTGGAATTTAAACAGATGAGTTTAATCTCTTACGATTTGTTGTAAATATAATGGATACCCTAAGCAATATTCAAAATGTACCATTTCTACTAATTTCACCTGACAAAGAATGTTTTCCATTATACTAATTATTATTCATACTATATTCTAAGTAACATTCTCTTGTAACATTAAAAAATTCTGTAATTTTATGTTAATATTAAAAACTATTTTGTTGAACTGACTTCAGTATTTCTTGAGGTGGTAAGTTAGCAGACTATTTTACACTCTAGAGTATCTTATATCTTTAGGATTGAATTCATTGTAAAGCTACATGTTTCTGTGTTTATCTGTGCTAATTTCTGAATTATTTTTAAAAATCTTTCTTCTACTTCATTAATTGTCTCTTCAATTGTGTTTCATCTGTTGACTAACCTGTCTCTTACATTTTAAATTTTAATTATTGCATTTTCTTTGTCCAGAAGTTCTATTTTATGATTCTTTTTTCAATCTACCTTGGTATTTTAGTTATAATCTCTTGTTCTTTAGTTATACTTTTGATACTCTCATACTTTAATTTCTTTAATATCATTTCTTTTATATTTTATTTCTGGTCATTATAGCATCTATTATTTTTCTGGGAATATTTGTGCAGTTGCTCTATCTCTTGACTCTCATTGGTTTCCTCATTTGTTCTGTAAATTGTGTGTGTGTGTGTGTGTGTGTGTGTGTGTGTGTGTGTGTGTGTGTGAGAGAGAGAGAATTTGTAGTCATTGGGACTTTTCCTGTGGTGGAATTTCTTGAGCCAGGGTTTATATTACATTCTCCCAGAAATCATTTGCATATGCTTCCTTCATGCACTTGGGGGGCATTATTGACACAGGACAAGGCATGGAGTTTTTAGATTCTTAGATATAAGAATCTAAAGAGGCCAAGGCAAGTGGATTACCTGAGCCCAAGGGCTAGAGACCAGCCTGGGCAACTTGGCAAGACCTCGTCTCTATAACAAATAAATACATAATTAACTGGGCGTGGTAGCACGTGCCTGTGGTTCTGGCTACTTGAAAGGCTGAGGTGGAAGGATCGCTGGAGCCCAGCAGGGCTATGCTGGGGTGGCCATGAGTGTGCCACTGCATTTCAGCCTGGGCAACAGTGAGACTCCAACTCATATATATATATATATATATATATATATATATATATATATATATTTTTTTTTTCTTTTCTTCACTGAGAGCCTACATCAGATGAATAAGGATATTCTCCAGTACCCTCTATATGGCAGATTTTCCCCTGGTTTTCCCATTGAAGATATTCTGTGTTTAAAACCCTGGCTTTATACAGAAGTCTGTTTAGTTCATTTCCATTTATAGGTCTTGAGTTTGTCTTCTGACCACTATGATACTTACTAACAATTTTGCCCAGGGACTCTAAGGATTACCACATGCTCCCACAAGACACTCTGGTTTCCACACGGACTTGTCCTTTTGAACTTGAGCTTTCTCATTGTTTCTGATGTGGAAGGACATTTCTTTTTCCCACCACCTCAACAATGCTTCCTAAATAGTTTTTTTAAATAGTTTATTCAGAAATTTAGGAGAACTATGCTGATCTAACATTTGCTAATAATGAGAAGACCTGAGAAAAATATTTTGCAATTTCATTTACTATTTTACTAAGTCAAAAACAAATCTTTAAGCATAGTCATTAAAAAAAAAAAAGTCACCAAATAGGACTGACTCCCTTATTCTATCAGCACTAATTTTTCTAGGCTACAAACATTATTACTCTCATTAAAGTTTTTCTAAAGTTAATTTAGCCAAACCAGTGATACTATATAAAAAAAAAATTTGACTGTGGATTCATTTAACACAAACCGTGTTTACCATGATTTCTAACTTGTTTTGTAAAGTAATAGAGTCTTGACATCTTCAATCCAGTTGCCTAGCATTCTCTTTTTATTGGTATTCTTTCTTTACTATTGCACTTTAAATTTCCAGATTTCATAGAGTAAAACAAATCCATGTCAATTCAGTATGCTACAAAAGAAACAAAATTGAGCCTTAATGTAACTATGAAACTGTGGCATTCCATAAATTGCAAATTATAAATGTGTATCACAACATGAAGTATCAAATAGTCTCTTGGCAGCTTTTTGAACAGAAAAACCTTTTGCAATTTAATGTTATATTTAGGCTTTAGGAAGGGATAAGAGTTTTAAGACATATGTAAGGATTTTAGATTTATAGCCTCTTTTCTTTACCAGATTTACCATGTAATCTTTAATCTCTGGAAAACTTTTATTTAGCATGTCATCTTAAAGATATTCCTCTATGATTTCAATACTGCAGCCAGAATGCCATGCATTTTATGATGACAAAAATATTACAAAGATTTCTGTGTATTCAGGTGAGAGCATCTCTTTCATATTTGTTTTGCTTGTTTTTGTTTTTGTTTTTTTTTTAAGTCAGGTCTCACTCTGTTGCCCAGCCTGGAGTACCGTTAACACAATCACAGCTCACCATAACTTCGATCTTCTGGGCTCAGATTCCCCTCCCACCTCAGTCTCCTGAGTAGATGGAATTACAGGCACACACCAACGTGCTTGACTTATTTTTTGATTTTGTAGAGACTAGGTCTTACTATGTTGCCCAAGCTGATCTCAAACTCCTGGCTTCTTGTGATCCTCCCACTTCAGCCTCCTGAAGTGCTGGGATTATAGGCATGAGCCAATGTCCTCAGGTGTTTTTTTTTTTCTCAGCACATAAAAACACGAGAAAATGTGATAACATACTTTCAGCAACATAGCAATTGTGTTGAAATATATATGTGCATTAAGCATAAGAATTTTCATTTCTTTTTTTGTAATTAGATGTCTCCATTTAATTTACTTCTTACTATTATTCTTTAAAATGAGGATTCTGGTTACAGTTCAGAATTTATTATATTTGAGATTTTTTCCAATCATTGGTTTTAGTAGTTTTTTACTTGTGTGATACTTAAGGAAAGTTTGCATGCTATTCATGTCAGGCAACACTATAATCAATTTCATAACATCGGCTAATTTTCTTTTAAGAACTTAGCTTGTAATTCAATACTCTCAAGAAATGAAACTGCTTATAGTATAAAATAAAATCCTCAGGGTAAAGAAATTTTAGAGCATTGTAAGATTACATTTTACACTGTTAAAAGATACATAGAAAATATTCATAACAGTTAAGAAGGCTGACCTTTAAATTAGTCACATCAAATTCTAGGCATAAACGTTAAAGTTAGCTCATGACCAACCTATTCCTGAAAAAAAAATGCCATAGTCAAATTATAAAAACTGCTAAATTATGAAGATCTTGAAAGAAATGGTTATTCATATACTTATGTGGAAAGTGATTTTTAGAAAAGAGATGAATTGTGAAGTTTTAAATTAGAGGTTGAGAATATAACATTCTAGCTCTTAATTATTGAATGTGGACAGTATTATGTTCTTCAAGTTGTTTTTCTAGTAAGTGGTTATGGCGGTAAACTAGAACCTTCTGTTGTTTCTTGCTTGAGTTTGCCTTGATACCAAAAGGGAATTTAAAGTTGGTAGTCTAAGATTACGACTCAATATCTGGCTAACGCAAAGTTAATAGATACATGATACAATTAACCTTGGCAGAAATCAGACCTGACCACATTCCTTCCTTGTCTAAAAACCCTCCCAATTTCCCTATTGTCTGCCGCCTGAAGTTCGAGCCAAGTGATGTGCACCAAAGGACCTCCATGAACTTGTTCTCACCCACTGATCTGGCCTCAATGCTCCTGTCTTTCTTTATTCCGCACCTCACTCTTAAAACTTTAGTAATGCCATTTTTCATGGTACTCCACATATATTTCATGCGATTCTGTCCTGTTTACTCTCTCCTGTTTGCTTGCAATGGCCTCCCCAAAGCGTGACATTAGAACGTAGGCATTGAGAGTGTGTACTTTGGAGTCAAGTACACAGATTGATTATAAAACCTGACTCTACTGTGTGTCCTTTGGTAAGTTGTTTAACTTCTCTAAACCTGTTACCTTACAGTAAAATGAATTTTTTGAAAACCTTATCTTTAAAGGAAATATTAAATGTGAAGGGATTAGTAAGCACTGACACATAGGAAGAACTCAATAAATATGAGGTTTATTTGTAAACAAATTCATTAAAGAGTCATTGGGAAATAATTTGAATTTTATACTTTAGTAACCGATGCTAACTGTGCTTTGTTATATTCTCTTCTTCTGGGTATGTAGTGGGCTCTCTCAATGTGCTATCTTAGTCCAATTTTACAGATTTCCATTGACCTTTATTTATTAACACAGTCTCTTAGTTCTTAAAATGAGTACTCTTTGTTTTAAATCTTTAATCTCATATTTGATTCAATCCCCCTAGTACAAACAAATTTGAGAGAAGGGTTGAGGGTGGTACCTAGTTAACTTGTATGCTGTGTCTCATACACACATGCAGGTACTCACTCACCCCTGGTCCTTGGGTTCTACTGTTGGGGGAGAATAAGGCAAAGTTGTAGTTTTTGTAGTCCTTATTTGACTAGTCGTACTGATGTACTAGTGTGAAATTGGCCCCTCTTAATGAAGGCTGTATTTTATCAAAAGGTAACACGTTCTTCTTACGTGGACAAGGATGGGAGTGACTCTGGTATCATGAAATGGCATCAGACATGAAAGTCCTGTGGAGCGGTTGTTCTTCTTTGGGGTATGTTCTTAATTATGTTCCTTTGGGCACAGTCCCATTCTGAACAGCTGATATCATCTTCTTACATTTTATTTTTTCTTTCTCTGGGCATAGTAAGTCTTTCCCAAAGTCCAGGTTAAGCTAAAATGTCTTTGCTTTGACGTCGCCTTTGATCTTGGCATTGACCATATGTGTTGGACGTTTCAATATCCTCTTATTTCACCTTGTATTTCATCCAGCGTTCCAACAGGAGTGACAGAACCCAAGCAATATTTGGCTGGCTTTGTGCAGGTGAAACTGAACAGTCCTGCACTTAAGGGCTGTGCTTCTTTTTTTTAACTTACTGTCCTAGACGTCTCTGTTACCTTAGCATGGAATGACTGTACATGCAACCAGAATTTTCCTGAAATTAATGCCAGTGGGGTTACCTTGGACCAAAGTGTGACTGGAGCTGATATATAAATTCTACCCCTTTTGACCTTTGGGACTGACAGTTCTGAAATGCATTTCATAAGTCTTCTCGGCTGATGCCAGCATGTTCTCTATCCCAATCTTATATTTCTGCTACCTGGGATCACATTTCCATTTAAACTGCTAATATTCAGGTCTTTGCCCAAGGCTATGATTTTTGGAGAAAACTTGGCTTAGACACTGTATTAAAATAATTTGATTTTGGAATTGAGTTCCCACCATTACACTGTAAGCTACTTTTATATACCAGCATTGTCCCTGGCACATAGTGTGCATTCCATCAATCTTTGTTGAATTAGCATAATTTGCAACTTATTCTTTCCAAAGAGAAGTTAGACAAATATTGTCACCTTCAAACCTATTTGCAGACGACATTCAATTCTCATATCCATAGTCATTGAAAACCTAAATGTCAGATTTTTACAAACACATTGAATGGAAAATATTTCTTGAAAATGCTTGAACTCTCTATGAATGAGAATATCTTAACAGGTGTCAGTGGTCTATTCATACAGATATACCTTACTTAGCAAGAATTTATTTCCTACTCTTTTAAAAGCATAGAATTAAATATCTTGGGAGTAAGGAAACGAATTCTTTAGTTTTGAAGACCTTGAGGTCTACGAAGAGGAAAACATGCTCTCGTTAAGTTCCTGGAGAGCAACACAAAAATAGACATCAGACTGTATAAAATAATGTAGTATTAATTGAAAGTTGTGCAACATTTTCCAAAGAGGATACCAAGTCTTTTTAATAAGTCAGGCATCATCCACTTTATATTGCACATAGTAGGCCGATCAATTATCTATCTGTTTATCAACACTCCTGGTCTTTATAAACACAAACTGCGCAAAGCCTCCTCTGGTAATTTTTAAGCTAGAAATTATGCCTTTTTTTTTTTAGTACTAAATGATATAATTTTCTTTGTGGAAAATAAATACATTCAAAACATGACTCCAGGCTGGGCTCGGTGGCTCATTCTTATAGTCCCAACTCTTTGGTAGGCTGGGGCAGGAAAATTGCTCAATCCCAGGAGTTGAAGACCAGCCTGGGCAACATAGCAAGACTTCATCTCTACAAAAAATTAGAAAATTTGTCCAGCATAGTGGTGCATAATTGTAGTCCCAGCTACTTGGGAGGCTGAGGTGGGAGGATTAATTGAGGTCAGGAATTCAAAGCTGCAGTGAGCTACGATCATGTCGTTGCACTCCAGCCTGGGCAACAGAGTAAGGCTTTGACTCAAAAAAACCCCTGAAATCAAGCTCTTTTATGTTCCTAATTGTACGTTGAAACTGGATAAATTGATAAGATTTAATGACTGTACAGATCCAAATGATAAATGACTCATTTTTCACATTGTACTGCTATCTCAATGAATGTGCTGTGCTGCATGTACTTGCATAAATAAAATAATTGACTCCTAAAATATAAATATTAAGCATACGCTGAACACTTGTGAGCAGGCACCAGAAAGTTATTCTATAAGAATCTGCTCTGAAAGTGTGGATTTTAACAGCGCACGTCATTCCCTTTATTTATAATCTGGAAGATGTAGATTTTGTTGAGCAGCAGGGCACATTGCAGTTTTGGAGCTTGTGCTAAGTCTCAAAGAATAGTTCTGAAAATGAGAAAACTGTTTTGTATTATTGTAGAGGGGGAGTGCTATTGTCATGTAAACAAAGGGAAACCAATAGTCACTTAAAATGAGTTACATATTTGACAGCTTACTCTCTTGCCAGATTTTCCTATTCTTTCAATAGAGAAATAAATAATGGATTTTGTTTAATTTGCTTTTCCAAGTAAGACATTTATTAAATATGATCTCATGATTACAAATACATACATTTTATTGCATGCAAAAATTTTTAAATGTGATATTTTATAGCTAATTTAAAAGAATGGAGTTCTGACAAAGCAATTAAAGTATGATAATATAGTTTTAGGTTATATTTTGGTTGGTGTGCAAATATGTTACCCAGCCTATATTTATAGGTTTTGTGATTCAAATGAACAATTTGTATACAAGTACCATGTTTTTGTGCCCAGGGAATCCATTTTACTCCTTTGAATTAAATCTTTCCTTTTTTTGATAATACATTCAAAATCCTTTGGAGAAAATGCAGTGAAATCTTTTAATAATCAGCTCTGGAATTGACAATATTCTTTTATTAAAGAACAGAAGGATAATTAGGCTGGAAGTACTAGGAATGAAAAATGAATTGCAAGTAAGGATGAAATTATCTATTACAAAGGCGATGTTTGAAGAAAGCATCTCTACTAGACTTTGCTTTCTTTTGTTTATTTCTTCTGGCTAACTGGAGCTCTGTTTTAGAAAAGCAAGATGGAAGAAAATTTTTCCTGGCTAGGAATCCTAATTTCGGAGAAATGCATTAATTATATTGAATTTATTACTATTTCGTGGAGATGAACTATTTTTTGGTAGTTTATACATATTTATACTAGATATAATATAAATGGACTATGTCATGACTGTATAAAAAATAGAATCACCTAAAATATTGAGCCTATTTTATCAAGTTAGGAATTTTAAAGGACAGTATAATTCAAACCTTAACACCTCTTTTATTTGTCTCTAAGGTTATTTAAATGTTACTATATGCTAGAATTTTACAACTGGAAATGATAACTGTTTTCAATTATCTCACTTTTGAAGTTTGCCAAAAATGCATGCAATAGCATGTTTAATTCATCATGGTTTGCTAGAAAACACATAGAGATCAAGTTTCATTGGGAAGAAATTTATTGCATTTATAGGACCTACATATTTTAAATTTATTTGGGAGGTGGAGGGTGCATTCAAGAGAACTCACTCAGACCTTGATTTTTAGGCATTGCAATTTCTATTATAGCATCTACTGTCAAAATTCTGGATCAGCCACTGACTGTCTGACATTGAGCAAGTTACTTTGTTTCTCTGTGCCTCACTTTCCTAAACTGTAAACATAGAGATACAAATACTGGGCAGATTACAATATCAACAGCATAGTAAAGTGCCTGACACATACTCAGTGCTGAGTAAATGGTAACTCTTTTTATTAACATCATAGTTGTTGGCCACACCTTGTGGTCCTCAGTCTCTTAGATTTAAAGGGACTGGAGCCACTATTATTCTCTTTCGTGTTTCCTGGATAGAAGCTAGAATCAATACAGGCTTAATACGAGTAATACTTTTTGTACTACTGATTAAAGACTAGGATTCCGTATTATGTATAGATCTTGCTTATAAAGCTAAGAAACACAATCAAAATTTTGATACCAGACGATACCCTGCATCTTTTTGTGAGGACAAGCTGCCTTTATTTTTCTTCCTTCCTTTCTTTTTTTTGAATTGGAGTCTCACTCTGTTGCCCAGACTGGAGTGCAGTGGCCGCTTCCGGCCACCGCAGCCTTGACCTGCTGGGCTCCAGTGATCCTTCGCCTTAGCCTTCCGAGTAGCCAGAATTACAGGCATGCGCTACCATGCCCACCTGATTTTTTAATTTATTGTAGAGACGAGGTCTTGCCAAGTTGCTCAGGCGTGTCGCGAACCTGCGGGCTCAGGCAATCTACTCACCTCAGCCTCCCAAAGGCGCGGGATTGCAGGCGAGCCACCGAGCCTGGCTTGCCTTTATTTTTCTAGGATTTTGATATCAGTGGGAGTAGGGACAGGGACAGTTATAAAAACTGAATGATTAGTAAAGTACACAAACAGGTAGAGACAGGGACCCAGCGCAACTGTACATGCTTTCTCCCTTCAAGAAATGTCAAAAAGTTAAAAATTGCATGATGCGTATTGTAAGTTTTAAGTGAGATCAGATTTGTGAGTTAATCCTAAATTCTATTAGCGATTTATTCCATGGAGGATGTGAGAGGAGATTCCGTGACTTGTCCAAAGGATCACATTCTGTTCCCAGTTATGAAGATGCATTTTCCATCTTCCTACAGAACCGCTTAAATCATTTTATTTGTCAACATCTATGTGTCCACTACTGTCATGAATTCTGCTGTGAAGACAAAACCAATAGAAAACAAAAGCAAAACCTTATCATTGAAGAGCTTAAGGTTTAGTTGAGTAGGTAGCCTCTGTATGTAGCAAACAACCAGAAACAACAATAAGAGTGTATAGTCATGTGATAGATTGTGTAGAAATACACCACGTGACATCAGGGTATAAAGAAAACATTTGTGAACCTTAGATTTCTTACCTATAGACAATGAATATTAATATTCACCTACAGGGTTCTTACGGAAGACTAAATAGTATAATTGTATATTCTAACGAAGAGTCGGAAACACCATATGTCTTTAATAAATGTTATTAAATGTATCATCCAAGCTTGGTATAACTTAAAAATACTTTCCCCACACATTTATATGGAGACACTCCATATGGAAATCAAGATATTGAGGATACAGTGGTGAGAAAAAGAAAAGTGAATTCTACTTTCAGAAAGCTGAAACTTTAGTTGGGAAAGAGAAAATAATTATATAACTAATCAAAATAATCAAGATATTAGTGGACAATAAAAAAACAGAGTAATGTGTTATAGAGAAAGAAGGAGCTACATTAGATTGGGTGGTCAAATAATTCCTCCCAAAGGGTGATATTAAAGCTGAAAGCTGAATAAGAAGGAGCTGGCTACATTTGGATCATGTGTGATCATCAAAGGACCATTTAAAGACTTTTGGTAGTCCCTTCTGAGCATGCATTAGCTCTTCAAACACTACCTTAAGGTACTGATATTGACTCTCAAACAATAAATATCCATCTCATGATCTCAATAAACCTAAACATGAGCCTAATGCTTCCTTGGGGAATCTCATTTTTCTTGTGTGTGGGGGTATATACTGCTTGTGTGTTTTATAAAATGCCATTATTGCCAACCTGCTTGATTTTCTCCTTGAAGTGATTATTCCATGCAATTGACCTGTCAGCACAATGACACTTTTCAGAATGTCAAGCTCTATTGACTATCATGCTTTTATTTTAAACAATCGGTAGCACATTATCTGAAGGTGTCCTGGCTATAGTCACAGGAGTAAACACAATTCCACAACTCTCTGCAGTGCTGCTTTTACATCATTTGTGATTTCCTGAAACACGTTAATATATTATTGGTATGAGATGTTGCCTTGAAATAAGCTGTAGCCTCAAGCTGATTTGAGGATTGAAGAGATTGAAAAGAAGGAGGATGTGCTAAGACACACACTATTACCTGACAAGGCAGCTGCATTTCCATGGGAGATGACCAAGAAGTCTTGCTATGAATCCATGTGGACTTTATCGGACCCTTCCAGGTTTTGATCATATCCCTTTATAGATGTGCCAAAGAGGTTGTAGGCAAGTCATTAATCTCTTCTAAAATAATGAAATATATAAGATACATAAATATACTATCAATTGAGTTTAAGAAATTTGTAAGTAGATCCAAGTAAATGGCTAGATTATAAGCATAATTCAGATATGTGAGTGTATTTAAGTAGAATTTACAAGAGGCAACTGCCTAACAAGTTTAAGTAATTTTATCATCACTCAACAAATTAGTCTAAATACCACTGTCCTTATGAATGAGGTAGTATTCTAAGTTATACCTTGGTAGCTCCTTCCAGACATAATTGTGGACTTACAATGCAAGTAATGTGATATGAGTACTGTCCCATATGTCTCTTTTGGTAAATCTTTATTACAACTTTCAGTTCTGTTACTGGCTCAAAGATATTTCCATTTTCCATAACGTAGAGGTTTTTGTCCATTTTCACCAGACCTGCTGCAAGGTTACTTTTCCACTGGGGAATGGACTCCAAAGAAAAGACACAAAACATCTGGGAAACATGGTGTATTTTCTTCAGTAGCACAAAAACTTCAGAGTGAAGAAAGCAATGAGTCTCTAAAAATCCAACTGCTGAAGTAGAGGATGAAGAGTTTCTGTTTCTGCCTAAATAATAAGGCAGACTCATGAGTGAATATACTCATATATGTAAATAAAATGTGCCAATAGGAAAAGAGACAGCTTGTATTTGTCTGGCAGGTTTAGTCTTAGATAATTTTGTCTTCCTAGATTCCTGTATTCATTTGACATAATGACTTAGGGTTAGACTAGTGCAAAAATATGTTGGCAGCAGTAAGTAATCACCAATGGAATATCTGCAATTTCTTGCCTTGCATTACCTACTAATAAAAGGAAATTCTTTCTTTTAATATAACATCTTCATATTTTAGATATGTGGTAGTACAGTGGTACTGACAGTTATTTTAAACAGACTTGGGTTAAAATTTCAATTCTGACATTTATTAACTGGATAACATTGGACAGTATTCTCAAACATTTCTAAATTTGATTTCTTTGTTTGCAAACTGAAAGAGGCCATTTTAGTGTCCAGGAGATATTAAAATAATGGATTTTATCAAAAAGTATCTGATAAAGTTCCAAGTTTATTTAGGTGTTTAATAAATAGTGTTCATCAAATGGTCTTTGGCATTTAGAAGTTTGAAAAGGACTGCTGCTCAATGTAATCCACATACAGTGGCCTCTTGTAATACAATTCTTTTTGCCACTTCCTCTTTCAGGTTTTCTCTCTCTCTCTCCTCTAAACACATACAAATACACACCCCGCACGCATAACTTTATAATTTTACATTTGACTTTCATCATGGAGTGATTATTCTAACAGCTTCCTAATGTTATCTTCTGTTTCTTCATCGATCCTCCATCTCAGATTTATCTTCCATGCTGACTCCTTCAGAGTTTCCTAACACATAACATTTATCTTCCATTTAGAACTTAATAATTTGTCTCTGATTACCAAACAAAATTCACCATTCTCTAGCTATCATTCAACGCTCTTAGTGATACAGTCACACTCTTCTACTGCCAGTGACCAGATACAGTCAGCTGTAGTCTTTGTAATTTCAAAGTCACTTGCTTCTCCAGTCTCATTTTGTGATACTGTTGATGAAACTTACCTTTTCTAGCTGCACCTCACGTGATGCTCTGTCCTACTGAAGATGTTCCTATAAACTATTCATACTACCTAGAATTCTCTCTAGCATTCCAGGATTAGGACGTTCTCTGAATTCTTGCTTGTGTTGTTAACTAAGAAAAGTCATGTTCCAAATTTGTAGTTTTACCATATTGCAGATTGGGTTCTCCAAAGCCAACTGTAGCATGAAGGTTAGTGTGCAGAATGTATACTAGGGGGTCCCCTGTAATCAATACCCGCAGAAAAGAGGCAAAAGAAGCAGAATTGGGCCAAGAACGGACTCCAAGGGAGAAGGTGAGATGCAAGAGAGGCTCAACAACCTCTGCTAATCCCATAGGGAACTCTGAAGCTAAAATAGCCCATCACAATTGTCCTAATTTGGGCAGAAAAGGCCAGGCCTTTATAATCTTGCTTCAATCTATCAGTTAATGTGGACCCTTCTCTGAAGGGTGTGAACTTGCCAATGTGGTTTTCTGTAGGTGAAGCAACTTCTGAAGGGCAAATAGGTGAAGGTTGTTGACAGCACTCTCAATAGCTGGGACAAGTACATAATTGAAGAAGAATCTGGGAAGTTCATTCTCTTATATATCAAACACTCAAAAATAAGAGATAGCTAATTGAGCTAAATAACATGACCTAAGTGTTCTTATTTTCTACTGACCAGAACCAGTTTACAATGTCAAGTACAGAAGTCTGTGTCCCATGCTGGAGAGCAGAGATGCCCAGTTGTCAGCAATCTGCATGATGAAACATGAACAAGGGAGTAAATTTTACTCCAGAGAACTACCCTATCTCTATTCCATGGTGGAGAAAGCAGCAAGGTTATCATAAAATAACAAAGACCTTCTGTCCATAAGCCATATAGCTTAATATCTATTTAAATGCCAAAAAAACCCCACAAAGTTAGGGACATAATTCAGAAGTGCATTCTTCTTATGAACTCTGCCTTTGCCCTAACAGACCCCAGATAAGATAGCTTATCACCTCAAAATATCACACAATCACATTTCTCCCTCCAGAATACTATTGCTAATAAAAATTTCAAATAGCTTTTTGAGAGTCTTAACCTTTTCAAGGGTACTCATCACATTGATTTCTCAATAGTTTGAACCTCTGTATTTTCTCTGAGTTCTAATATTTTATGATGACATTTTCCGTCAGATAATTAAGTGTATTTATCTGAAGCTGAACTCATGCATAGAGAACATCTGTCCTCTACTCAAAAACTCCACTGACTGTTCACTCATTTTAACATCTCTTTCAAAATGTATTTTCAAATGCTTAAAACAAAAAACTCACAACTTGTATACTAGGTTTCTCATTCTGTAATCAAATAATATCAGATGGTTGTAGTTGGTACCAATGATTTACCACTTTTTGTCATCATGACCCTCTCAATTCAATAAGCATTTATTTATTACAAGGCATTGTGCTGGGCACACAGGGGTATTCAAATATAAACATAATACAGACCATGGATATTTATTGAATTGATTTGTGGAAGTAAATTTCAAATTTGTAAGAGAAATAAGATATGTATCAAATAGTTATAATGCTGTTACTGTTGACTAAGGAATTGGTAAAGTCTTCATGTTAGAGATAGCATTAATGTTTGTCTTAAAAGATGGCGTTGGTGATTTATGAATATATATATTTATATGTTTATGTGTATTTAATTTTTTACAGGTAAATGATGTTCATTATAGCAAAATTAGGAAATCAAAGAAACAAAATAATAATAAAATAAAAACTATACACTATTACGCTATTCATAGTTTGTTGAATCTTTTACTTGATCTATGCTTGTCTGTCTAAATGATGTCAAAACCTTTTCTCGGGTAACCATCATCATCTTTGTTAATGATTTAGTACTAATCAAGGATTCAGAGTTGCAGCCATCTCTTTTTTTCTGTGTTATAATAATAGCTCTACTTTTAAAATTATAATCCACATGCATTTGAATTCTATACACAAGGTTATATTTTCATTTCTATATGGCAACAGATGTAAGTCTCAACCCAGGAATGAGTGTCTTGCTCAGTTTATTAACTCTAAGTCCAAAAACTTTGGTATGTGACTTTCTATGATCTTGAGTTCAATGTGCAAATAGTTGTCTCCCCTCAATGTACTCTAAGATTTACCAGAAAAAAGTAAGGTGATAATAGAATTATGTTTCCATATTATATTCTGAGTTGGAGATCAATACACAAGTAGAACATAAATAGTTAAATCTCCAAAATGCAACAACAGAGTAAGAAGTCTAGGGAGTAACCATTAATTACAATGACTCTCTTTTGTTGCCTTTCTTGATTTGTAGATTTTAATTTTTAAGTTAGCATATTAATAATATCTGAAATATGGTCAGGTCCTTGTAATTTAAGAGTGATTTCACAGGCAACATCTCTGTAGCATCACAAGTACATAAGAAAGATGGTATTCTCTTAATTTTACATAGAAGAAAATAAGGCTGTTGAAAGGTCATGTGAAAATTCATTGTCAAGTAGTAAGTTAGGTGTGAAGCTTGGACCAGCAACTGGATCTCTAGTTGCATTTTCAATGTGCTTCAGTAGTTTTTAGATACAAAATCAACCAATTTTTTTTCTCACTTTTGAATAATAATATCTGGTGAATTATTTCAGAAGAGGAGCATTTTCATAACTCTCACCTGAATGAACTATTGTTTAAATGCTATTAGTTATTGGCAATAGACCTGAACTGAAGTGCTGACATATGGGAATAGAAAACCTTTTTGCTCCTTGAAGAAAACATTTATTTTTCCTGGCAGCATATCTTCAAGGTAGCTGCTGGATGGTGTTAATAAGCTCAGAAGGAACGATCTAGAAGGGTGACAAATGTAGGTGTGAAATCCAGCTGCTACTGTTGTAAAATAAGACCCATAGGTACCAAAGAGCTTTGAACCGAGAGAGAGAGCACTGTGATTCACAGACAGCATTTACTAAAACGCAATTGAAGAGTTACATTGGGGAACTAGGTGAAACATGCCAGTTGAACCTCTGCAGTTTTCTATGTGACTCTTAATTTAAAGTAAAAAAGAAAAAAGTCAGCAAGTTCATAGAACTTACTGGCCATATTTTTGATAATTCCACATAAAAAATATTAAATTCATATCCAAAGTTATTATAAAATCTTCAATGTCTCCATAAAAACTACATGGAGGAAATAAGTTACTAAAAACAAAAACACAAACAAATTCCAGGAATTTACAAAAAAATGAAAAACTTCCATTTGAGTAGGTATGTCTTCTTGGGGTCTAAAGTAACTCAAAATATATTTCTGAAAGGATAAATTGCAAGTTCAATTTTAAGATACAGAGAGGGGTAGCAAAGATGGTTGAAGAGCTAGAAAATAGAATTTATATCGAAGATAAAAGTATTTGAATAAATTAATTCGAAAAAGATTTGACTAAGGGGGACACTAATTTTCAGATAGGTTGAATATCAGATTATGGTAATAGTTTATTTCTCAGTTTTTCTGAGTCAGGAGTAAATTATACAATTGTGACAGTGTGAAGTTTACAGTAGGATATAAAAATGAGAGCATTAAAATCTAGCTAACATGTATTGAATACATAACATTTTGTATATTTTCTGATATGTGTTGAAGTTATGAGTACTATGGATTGAATTGTGTTCCCCCCAAAATATGTTAAAGTTTTAACATTGGGTTCCTGTGATTATGACCTTATTAGAAATACAATCTTTGCAGATGTAAATCAAGTTAAGACGAAATCATTTGGGTGAGCCCTAATCCAACATGAACAATGGATGTTCTTATAAGGAAAATGAGGAAATGTGGACACATACACACAGAAAGGAGAACACCATGTGAAGACACAAAGACGTGCACTGAGAGAAGGCAAGGCAGAGATATCACATTATCCACAAAGAGGACAGACATATTAAGCTGGAGGCAGAGACTGGAGTGATGCTGCAACAAGTCTTGGCTATCAGAAACTGAAAGAAGCAAGAAAGATTCTCCTTTAATCATATCACAGAATGCATGGCCTGGTCAGAGCCTTGAATTTGGATTCCTAGCCTCAAGAACTCTGAGACAATAAATGTCTTGTTTTAAGCCACCTAGTTTGTAGTACCTGTTATGGTAGCCCTAGCAAACAAATGCATTGAGTAGGATATTGTTTTAGCTCTGAGAAACACCAAGCCTCATGGATAGATATGAAATGGTATAATAGCAGTTCAATATTTCTATAATGCTTCCACACTCTCCTCAACTCCCTCTCTCTACATGCAAAATCCTATCTTTCAGATTCTCAAATGCTACTTTCTCTGTGAGGTCCTTTTGATTCTCATATAATTTGAATTCATGTTATTAAAATAGTATGTATCTTTCTGAGTTGTAAAGATGTGTTTTGATATTTATTTTTCAATTACCTCCTGTATGCACAGAATAGTATTTGGCACAATTTGTGATATAATGGATTAATAAATGATAAAAGGGATATTTAAATGTAGGTCACATTCAATGAAATAAAATTCCCTTATATTCAGTATGAAACACTACCTGTAGTGGACAAATGATGTCTTTTTTATGATTAAATTTAGCGTGAAATGTGCTATAATTAACATATGTACATGGTACCTTAGGAACACTGACACAGAAATAATTAACTTTGACTAGAGGTGTCAAGGGAGAGGAGGGCAAGATGTTTCTGAAATTCTGTGCTGAGAAGTATTATGAAATTCTATCCATATAACCAAGACATGTAATATTACCTAGAATTTCCTTTCTATTTCAATGAGGTAAAATTTGTTAAAGTTTCAACTATAAATTATGAGACTAATAACAGAAAAATCTGCCGCCTAAATATTATTTCAAGTGTCACCTTTCTTTGTAAATCTCAATTCACGCATTTGCATTTTGCAAATTTTCGTTTGCATTTAAAGGGCTATGAATCTCATTTCACCCCAAAGAATATGCTGACTTATAGGACTGTTCACTTTTGTACACTTTTGCAGTGAGTTCTAGAACCAAAACTTTATTTGACCTAAAGAAGATTGAGACAGTGCTTTAATGCAAGTAACTCTAAACATCAGTTTTCGGTTTTTCTTTCTGAATTATAGAGAATTTCTTTAGATTATTTACAGAAGAATGGAGTCTTTATTTTATTTTTTTCTAGTTTATCAAGATATACTTGAAAAAAATTGTATAGTATCCAAAATAGTTAATGAATTCATAAAACCCAATAGTTAAACCCCAACCCCCCAACTCCCCCCCCCCAAAAAAAACCAAATAAACAAACTCCAAAATCCAAATAGCTCAATTAAAAAGTGGGCAAAGAAGTTTAATACATTTTTTTTCCCAAAGAAGACATGTGAATGGCCTACAGGTATATGAAAAGAGAGACCCTTTGTAAATAGCTGTTTTGTTATGCCAATAACTTCAGTATAAGATTTTGCTCATCGCAATTTTCATTTTAAAGACAAGACTCCTAGAATGTCAACTTGTACTTTCAGTTACCTCCTTTTTATTTATAGCAGCCCAGAAAGCTTATTAACCGCCATTTAGGCAATTTGGAGCTTTCATTTTAGTCGACTAAGTTTGAACCTCAGGTAGGATGAGATGAACATCTTTCTCCTTAGTTTTCTTTGTCCTTCTACTGGTAACAGTGTCCACTTCCTACTGACGTAAAACTTAGTCTCGCCTACACCTCTATTTGGTTGACTCTCACCTCTTTGCAAGGACATCCTAATCACCACAGTGGTCAATGGTGCCACTTGTGAGAAAAAGTAAATGCTCAACCCTCTACACCTGAGATATCCATGTTTTCATGAGCTTCTTTCTGCCCCTGGGAAAAGATATACACCATAGACATAACCCCAGAAGGTGAGACTGATTACCTGAGGTCCTACACAAAAGCTACTGGAGCCAGGGCAGATCAAGAGGTGGCAAGAAGGAGGATGTATGAGGCATTACAGTGACTAATTTCTTCCCTACTGGCAAACTGCCCACTCTTCAAAATTGTAAGCAGGTTCTAAATCTTCTGAATCCTCCAAACCTTTTTGAATTTTTGAGCTCTAGCTAACTTTCTGCTGTTTGAATTTGTTCAATCCTTCCGTTAGTTTAAAGAGCAGTTATATTTGGATTTCTACTTACATGTTATTCTACAGCCACTTTTCCTGTGTCTTTTTAAAAAATGAATTTTAATTTGAGAAAGTAGAAAATGACAGGAATGAATGAAGGAATAAATGTGGGAATGGAAAAAGTGGTCCAGATGTATGACAGGTGGCAGGGAAAAGCCAGGCTGAAATTGAAAAGAGGATACAGATAATCCACAGGGATAAATAAGAAATTTTAGAATAGGAGAAAATTTAGCCTTTGAAAACATTACTAGGAATAATATTAATAATATCTTATTGGCATAGAATTTATAAAATGTTTTGCATAAAGCTTCATTTGACATTCAGGATAATATTATAGATAGCCATTATTCTCATTTAAAAATGAAGAAATCGAGGATAAAAGAAGAGTATGTGATTTGCCAAAATTCACAGGGCTAAAGTTGTCCAAGGACAATGAGTCAAACTCAAGTCAGCTGACTTCGAGGACATGCTTATATTTCTACGCCCTAATGATGAAATATGCACCATGTGATCATATATATGTGATCTTGACATTATTAAAAAATGCATTCTGGCTTCTAAATAACTTGCAGTAGGTGCTTTGGTTTTCAAAGTTGCATAGCATCTACTTCTTGTGGCTATATAAATGTCTGTTGTTTAAACATGGCTAAATGGTTAAAAAGTCCAAAGCTTTATAAATGGAAAAGTCCTCTATGTCTAGAAGTTTTGTATATTCTATGCTGTGCTGGGCACATACATTCCAACAGCCATAATTACATTTTAACAAAATACTTATAGAAAGAAAAGTCATTGTAAAAATGGAAAATTGGTGGTGGGACTAATTGGATAATGCACTCTACAAGGCAATGATACAAGTGCTATTTATTCTCTTTCTGATGGACTATTTTTGTGCATGTCTGTATGTGTGCTTGTGTATTCATGCATATATGGAGTTGAAGGAATCACTTTGCCCCAAAATTGTGTAATGTTATAGACTCTTTGAGGTGAAAGAGATCTTAGAGGTCATGAAAGAATACAGATTAGAAACTTTTCTCCTTCCAAAGATATATTATTTTAAAAGTAGTCTAATTATTGGAAATGACTCTTCTATATTGAGTTAAAATCCTATCTCTGTATAATCCATTCATTCCAGCTTGGCTCTAGAGAACTGCAAACTCAGTTGGCAACTCTTTAATTATTTGAAAATTGTTATCATGCATTGTCCCTCAAAAACATTGTCTTCTTCAAGAAAAATATTCCTAGTTCATTCAACTATTCCACATATGAAATAACTGTCCTTATGTTTATGTACTCCATGTTGTTGAAGACCCCCCTTTAAATGCAGCATTTTTCCTAGTGACAACAATACAGATGTGTTCATTCTGATGCAGCATTTAGTAAAAAAATAACTTTCCTGCTTAAATAGCTTTAGCTCTTGGGACAGCTACACCTCAATGTTTCTTGGATTTCTGCTTAAGGGAACTCCTCTATCCTTAGTTTGTGAACTGTCAAGTTATTGCATACTTGTACAGTACTTTTGAGCTTAATATTTTACATTTTATTTAATATTTAATATTTTAAAATTCCCATATTTTAATTTAATTTTTTTAGTTCCCACATTTTTAATTTCAGCTCATTATTTTAGATTTTATGGAATTGCAATTCTCTCATATCTTGTCAACTAACTTCCCTACTCACATTTGTGTTATCCTCAAAATTGCTGAGAACACATTTTCTATCTTCATTTTTTATGGTACATGATATAGTACACAAGTGGAGCCTTTTGGGGGACTTACTTCAAGAAATAACCCTTTAAGATTGCAACCAATATATGAACTAAAACTCTCTGGGTGATATCGTTTAGGCAACATCAAATCCACTTAATGGTACTGTCTTCTGGTCCAAAATCCCTATCCATTTTACAAAAATAGTATGTCAGTGTCTTCATTTATCTAAAACTAACCTCTTTCTTATTATTTGGTCTTATTGGTCTTATTCTTTTAAGCACTGCAGTTTTATCTAGTAATATATATCCTTACCTAGAAAGTATGTTTTCTGTTCTTTGCAATTTGTGTGACGATGCAGCTACGTTCTGGTCAATGGAATGGGAGTAAAGCCATCTGTTTCTTTGTCTTCCTTTCCCACTTACTGGAAGATTGCAACAACAGAAACAATTGCCTTGGGCCTGATGGAAGCTACATGTAAATGATGGAAGTATTTCCACACCAGTCCTGTATTATCTGTCTTCATATTTTTAGATCCCTTTGATGAACTAAGACAAATGACAGGAAAAGGAGAAGAATTTAAAATATAGATGCACTATTTCTTCGTCTTGCAATCTGTTAATCCTATCATTCATGAGTAACTTATGGTAATGGGTACTTATTTATTTTCCCTAAGTTTGTGCTAATGGGTAATGTGTAAAACATCATAACAAAATCTGAGGAAGGCACATCTTACACATGAGCATGAAAGCCCAATCATCATGTTTATGAACTACAAAAGGATCAATAGGTACTTTTTTACACGTGAAAACTTTAGGAAACGTTGCTTATCAGTCATTCATAATCTGATGTCTATGAAAATAAACCTAGAATTATAAATACAGTGCTGACAATAGCAGAGCTCAAATAATAATAATTTAGATTGTGGATGACTGCCAGAGATTTCGTTTTGGAGTACCAGTGGCCGTAGGTGAATTTGGTGGATTTGGATAGCTATAAATCAGCCACTTTCAGGACTTAGGGTGACTGAATGAAAATTAGCAAAGCAAGGGTTCAGAAAAAGAAAAATTAGCAGGATCAAAATTTAACTTTTTTTTTTTTTAATTTTGATCAGGGACCTATTTATATACACTGCGTTTTTTGAACACACCCCACATATAGGAAACCATAGGTCATCAGGGCTTATCTTTGCTTTTTGTGGAACATGGGGTAGTACGTAATGAAAGCCATCTGAAAAATCTTGCAAGCTGGAAATCTTAGTCCACCCCAACTCAGCCCAGGACCTTTGTCAAGTAGACATATAACACCTTCTACTCCACACGAGCATCTACAGTTTGTATGTAAAGAAGGATAAGGAGAGAGAAAGGAAAAAGAGGCAACAGAAGCAACAATGAGCAGGAGGAAGAAATGTTTACCAGACACCAGCTGCTGGAAGGAACTTTATATTCTGATGACTATTAAGTAAAATGTTACTGCTTGAAGTAGTTGAAGTTATTTCGGTGTACTTCTGATAATGAATTTTCTTTTTCTTTTCCTTTTTTGTAGAAAGCAGGATTTATTGCCAGCACAGAGAAGCTCCCACAGTGGGAGGGGACCCTAAGTAGTTGCCCGGATTTTATTTTTCAATGGGAAGAAAATTCATTATTTTTCAATGGAAAGAAATTGAGCAACTGGAATAAGCAAGCAGGCAATACCATTTCATCCTAAAGTAATGTGTAATGCATTACCATGCTAAAAGTCACCAATATCAACACATCACTTCGAAAAAATGAGGGTGCATGGTTGAACTATAAACAAAATAAATTTCATATGAAACATAGGATGTTTCTTTCCTTCATCCTCACTTGCTCTCTCTCTCTCTCTCTCTCTCTCTCTCTCTCTCTCTCTCTCTCTCTCTTTTTCCAGCAGAAAGCATCTGCTGTTGAAAAAGCTTGCCAAAAATGTCACTGCCAGATTTTGCTGGACATGGGCTCTGATCATTTCCAAATGACAGAAAATCAGCTGTGGGATTTAGGCTCTAAGTAATCATTAACCATGGGCCCTGCATTGACTGGGTAGAAAATATAATTCTTAATCTGCCTGATCTGAAAGGTCAAGCTGTGCCACATGCTGCCTGCTCCCAAGGATTCAACACCAGCCACAATGACTGTGACAATAAGACAGCTTTACCCTTAAAGATAACACATTCCTTTCCTAGTGGTCAGAGGTAGAAGCACCCATGTGGATATTCTCCATGTTAGAGTTAAGAAATCAATAGCACTTTTTTCATATAGATGAAAATAATGGGGAGATACTAAGCCATTAGCTTTATGAAATAAAAGAAATTAATGTGCCAGGATTCATCAATACAGAAGTTACAACTTTCTTTTTATCTTTCCCTTCTTATTGAGTATGATAATATTCATATATTCTCACTAGGTGAAAATATTTTTCAAATTCTTCTCAATATGTTCTTCAAACATATATTAAACTGATGTTATCCAAAAATCAGGATTTGCTTTAAATTTCTATTTCAATAGCTATTGCCATCAAAGTATATGAATCTTTTGTTGGAATTCATATATTTACCATTAGAGATGTAGTGAATCACTGTCAGCAGGCAGCATGGTTGGCTCCATGTTTTTGCTTATTGTAAATAGTGCTGTAATAAACATGCATACACAGGTATATTTTTTGATGAATGATTTGCGTTCCTTCAGGTATATTCCAAGAAGGGACATTGCTGGGTCATATGGAAAGTCGATTTTTGGATATTTTAGAAATCACCACACTGTTTTCCACTGAGGTTGTACTAGTTTACACTCCCACCAACAGTGTAGAGCATTCCCTTTTCTCTGCATCTCATTCATAAGCAGACACTGAACATTTACCATAATACTACAAGAAAGGGATTTGTAGTAGTGGGACACTGCCCGGGGAGGGGGTGGGGGACATAACATCAATAAGGTTACCTGATCCCAAAACAGGTCAAATGAGGACCAACAAGAGGCTCAAACTTAACCTGTATGATGACCAGTTATGCACCTTAATCCTGAATTGTACTTCACATCTTTAAAAAAAATGCAATGGCCTTTGGGAGGCTGAGGTGAGTGGGTTGCCTGAGCCCGCGGGTTCAAGACCCACCTGGGCAGCGAGACCTCATCTCTACAATAAATCAAAAATTTAGCTGGGTGTGGTAGCACATGCCTGTAGTTCCAGCTACTCGGAAGGCTGAAACGGAAGGATCGCCGGAGCCCAGCAGGTCGAGGCTGCGGTGGCCGGGAGCGGCCACTGCACTCCAGTCTGGGTGACAGAGTGAGACTCCAACTCAAAAAAAAAAAAAAAAAAGCAATGAATTAGGACATCTGGTTTGTAGTTCAGGACGTAAGGAGCTTAGATGTCACAATTCTATCTTATAAATAAAAAGCTAAAAAAACCAAAAAACTGACAACTCTTCTTAGGTTTTTCAGAGAAATGAAGACACAGTTCAAACCTTTACTCCTCAACTTAGAGATATAAACAGGTAGATATAGAGAATCACAAATTACCTGAGCAGAAACCCATGAACAGAAGCCTTCACAAGAACGAATGCTAGACTAGGAAAGCCTGAACAGCAATTGACAAATTATACTGGAGGTTCAGTGTACACAAGTTCGAGAGACAAAGACATCAGAGAAATTTAGTCAGAGGGTGTGTGTGTGTGTGTGTGTGTGTGTGTGTGTGTGTGTGTGTGTATGACACTTTTGTGAGTTTTATCTCTAAGAACTCTACTAAGTCCTCATAGTGAATATAAGAGAAAAAAAAAACCCTTATACTTCTGGCAGGGGAAGGACAAAATAAACAATTTGAACATACTATATCTTTTTCCCACTTTTTTTTTTTTTTTTTTT